>NC_136488.1:129135473-129225473 GCF_053919585.1 Euprymna scolopes
TTTTTTAAACTTTGACCCTTATTATGACCCCTTAACATTTATTGTTTTGGACTTCAAATGTGTTATTAAGTTAGATTCATGTCCAATAAACCTATATCTAAAATGTCAAGTATTTAGACCAAAAATTGTCGGAGGAGTTTGGTAGAGTCTTCACAGATCAAATCGTTGAACTTTGACCCCTTAACACCTAAATTTCTGGCCGAAAACGAATCAGAAAGATTTTCCCAAACCTCAGTACCCTGTATATCAAATTTCGAGTCTTTAGACTTAAAATTGACGAAGTTATTGCGTAGGAAAATGTACACACATACACACACAGACACACAGACACACAGATACACAGACACGTTCACTTTTATAGATAGATAGATAGATTGATAGATAGATAGATAGATTGATAGATAGACAGATCGATCAATTAAACAAACATATATACGTATACATAAATATATACGGAAACAATTTTGTGTTTCCTGTAAGCTTTTTACGCAAATATTATGCAAGTATAAACCATGTAGAATATCTACATGAATATAATTACTCGTAATAGTTAACTAACGATGATCATCTCATGAGAAAACCGAAAAAACTAAAAAGGGAATCAATTAAAATGAATGCTTAAAAGAATATGCAAATTAGCTAGATCTTTTGCTAGTGAATGCAATTCAAGAACCCATACATAAGAAAATTGTATTTTCTTTTTAAATAAATAGAAAAGAGAGGGTTTTATATGAATATAAATACACACAAGAAAAACAGATTTATACGAGTATAGACAGATATACTATTAAGCCATTATGGACAAACAGGACTGCGAATTTATACTAATATATATATATATATATATATATATATATATATATATACTAGCGGGAGTACCCGGCGTTGCCCGAGTGTTTGTTTCCGGGACGGGGGGGGAGTTTTAAAAAATGTTATGGTAGGTAAGTAGGAAGGATCAAACCCGGAGTCATGAGTAAAAGTAGGAAAATAAAGTGTGAAAAAAAAAAACAAAAAAAAAACATCTGCAACGTTAACAGTTCGGCCACCAAGAAAAGTCCATTCCAGTTGTTTAGGGAAAAAAAACAAAAAAAACGACTACGGTAGGTCGGCGCGAACGTGAAAATATAATGTGAATTGTCCAGCACGCTAACCACTACGCCACAGAGCACTGCAGCTTAGTTTAGTGATTTTAAATAACTTCACATGAAAGAACTACGAAGTCAAACCGGTGTTCTCTTCTCAACTGTTCCTTGTGAACGATCCCCAAACGGTGTTAAGTGGTGGCAGGGGGAGGAGGAATTTATTAGAGAGAAAATATTTTACCACTTCCATTGATCTTAACCGATTTTGGCCGTGACTTCTCAGCAGAAAAAATATAGAAATCTAAGATTATCGAGGAATTTGAGAAATAATAAGCCTATAACACACCTCAGATATTGTTCTGCCGTTTGTGCATATTATATTTGCATGAAATATCTTGATTTTTAATCCTATTAATGTCAAAATCAGACGCGAAAAATGAGTTAATTTTATTTATATAGAGAAGATATGTCTTATACATGATGTAACACAGAAATTATCTTCTCTTGCAGTGGTTTCCAATGCAAGCTTTCTAAATTTACCATGTTTTTTTTCTGTTCGTTACGTCATCACATCTACAAACGCGTCAGATTTATTTACAAAAGTATATATTAATCATGGAAAAGCCTTAATAACAACTTATAAAGATGCATTAACCTGTATATTTTTGCAGGTTGCGTATTTGTGACATTTCCGAAGATGCACAGGAAGGAATCAATTATATACCTATGCATCTCACAATCAGTTGGATCGCTGTGCGTCTCAAAAAAAGATGGACTCTTAGACTTTAAGTGATCGGATTTTATCTTTCTGCAATTCAATAGAACATAAATAAATAAATTACAATTACATACTGTAAGGTATCGTGGCATAACGGATTGTGCACTTGGTAAAATTCATTTATAAATGACACTGTTCTGACGATTGTTGTCTGACGATACATTATTACCTATTACTCGGGACTTCTACCCAGTTATATCTGACAGAAAAAGAACATACTACTATTGTGCATTGAATAAAAGGTTTCGTTTGGAATTCAATAGGGATTACTGAGTTCGACAGAAAAAACTCGCGAGTTTTCCAAAATGAATCTGAACAAGATCAGATATTACATCGTCCGAAGCGTTGTGAAAATACCAATCAAGATGGGTGAATAATTTAAATAATACGAATTGCCAATCCTCATTTCAAACATTCGGAAACATATATTTGAAGCGAGAGTCGTTACTTTATTTGGAATCGAACAACTCTGGAACAGCACAACGAGAAAAATATCTCAGCCTGTGCGGTAAACACTCATAGAAAACGTTTTTACAGAAATGGTATATATTTCTTTAGCTTTTCTGAACATCGGAACAGTCTTGAAAAAATATGCATAGCATATATTTATACTCTTAATTATCTATTGTTAGGGAGGCACCCCTATTGCCAAAAATAATGAACTATTCCATGACGTCACTTCTATTCATGATGTAACTTCTGGGTACGAGAAGCGGTTTACCAGAGAATCGGACACAGACTATGATTGTTTTATTCTTTAAGTATCGTTGTGTGCCCGGGCGACGGCAACCATCCCTGCCGGGAGAAAGATTGGGTTTATAAATTCCATTGTTTTATGAAAGCGACAACTTAATGTCACTTTGACATAATTTCATTTCTGATGCCAACGAGTGATGACTCGGTGTTGTTTGGCCTTTGAGTGCAGTTACCAGACCGCTGAGATAATGGGCTTAACATTTCGATCGTGAGAACGGCGCCTGCAATCCACATGGTGCAATCGGGGAAGATGTTATCTCCCCTGAGGTGATGTAACTAGTTGCGATTGGTCCAGGAAGTAGCCCGTGCCCACACATCACCTCACTATTTGAACGGGTACCCGCGGCAGAATCGAACTGAGACTTCAAGAAAATCGAGCACCATCGAACAGTAATCACTCCTCTCTTCCTGAACACGTCTACCGCCATACCTTGAGAGAAAAATTAATCTATTGCTATTTTTCGTCTCAGTGAAGTCTGTCAAAATCAACATTGAACTACGGACAAATATATATATATATATATATATATATATATATATATATATATATATTGTATATCTTATCTTGAATAGATAATTGAGTTTGTCTTTCTTTTTGTGCATTAAATTTATTCCCTTCAAGAACAACTGATCAACGAAGCAGCGGCATATCAACCCGATCGTGAAATTAAGACTAAACAAATCGATTGACGAATTCTGCTACACTGAGATACCTTGCGAGGGATCTCCTGCGAGAGACGAGCACTGGTCACATATGGGGCCGTTTAACCTGGGCAGCTTCACACGCGAAGTGGATGGTCGTTCACAACTCGTCCTGCCATAAGCAAAGATATTGTTTAATTACCACTTTTATTTATTTTTGTTAATACATATTTATTTAATTGCTGTTGTGTTTTTTTTCTCAATTTATTCAAATACTAACACCACAACATCTATCTATGTTTTAGCACCTTTTTCCTCCTCGTTCATTCTTCTGCTGACTCCTCGACTTATTACTGTGTGTAGATATTGTTTCTAACTTGCTTACTAATAGCTATCAGATGTTTTAATATATATAGTTTATATTCTACACATATACGGCCATTGCCACTTAAGGTTTACTATTATTAAACTGAGTTTATGTCCAGGAGAAATGGAGTAAAAGTTTTGCGTAGCACTACGATGGATAAATTATTATCTCCGGCAGATTATCCTTACACAGCTAATCACATAAATAGCTTGAATTTTGTTGTATAAATAACACGTTGCAGTATTAGGCGCCACAGTGACGTTGCTTACCTTTTCTCTTTCAATTTGTTATAATCGTCTCATTTTGAATGATAGCGGTTGTAAACAGCATTGTACTACCAACATTACACGGTCATCTGAGGTTTAACAATGCTTTCGGCGCTTTCATTGTTGTTTTTCAATATACAGTTTACGTATATATTACAACGCAGGCGGAACACTCCTAAATTCGACTAGTTTTCTGAGCGATTATGTATAAGAAAGTTTGATTTGATTGTTTTATTTTACAGCATATCAAAACTTTTCGTGTTATTTTTACCGAGTTTTGTATTTATTAATGGTGCTTGGATTGTTATTTTTTTTTTGTCGAGGAAAGTGTATGATTATGCTTTGGACTTAGAAGAAAACGATTGATTTTGGAAAGGTAGAATAAATCCTAATATTGTGACACAGGAAAGGTCACTAAGTAAAACACGGACACGGAGATTATTTACAAAAGGTAAACTATAACAACAAAAAAACAACATACACAAAGAGTAACCGTCGTAGTAAATAACGCCAAGATGGCGGACTCCGAAAGTACACTGACCGCCCTGAGCGTCGGAACTTTCATTTAATTTATACTGTTCAGAAAGTCCATCTCTAATGCATGGTTGAGTTCTCATAACACCTACATATTTAGTTAATCTTCAGACATCCTGATTTGATGGCATCTAAGAATAAGAAAAAAAATGACTTTTTTAGCAAATCCACTGCGGTAGAACCCCGGGATACGGCATTAAAAATTAGTAACAAAATACAGTAAATTATATAATAGACAGATATATAATAAACTAAGATTCTAAAATTATTAAATGGTTTTGAATTTGACTGCATAAGTATATATATATATATATATATATATATATATATATATATATATATATATATATTTGTATGCAAAATCCGGTCTTGCATTTGCTAATTCCTACCGTCTGATGAGAAGGAAAGTATTTATTCAAAACTCCGCGGATTAAGGACTATCCACTTATTAAGTGTTTCTTTTTCAGATTAAACACGCTTTAACTTTAACTCTTTTTCAAAGTATTTTTAATATGTTTTATTAACTATTCGCTCTTATATATATATATATATATATATATATATATATACATATAAATATATATATACATGTATATGTATACGTATATAAACATACGTATGTATATATATGTGTATGTATACATATATGTATGTATATGTATATATATATGTATATATGTACATATATGTATGTATATATATGTATATATATGTATATTTCAGGATGTATATATGTGTGTATATGTATGTATATTTATGTATGTATATATGTATGTATATATATATGTATATATATATGCATGTATATGTATGCATATATATGTGTATATATATGTATTCTGTATATATATATATATATATATATATATATATATATATATATATATATATATATGTTGCGTGTCAAATTATTAACGAGATAACATTTTTTTACCAGTTTCAGAAACTTACCGGTAGTTACTTATGAAAAGCTTCGGAAACGTTGGCAACGCTGGACTGCGCGTACTGTGAAATTTTCGTACTGTTCCGTGCAATTTCCGTCGTAATTTCTGAATCTCCGGTATTTGAGGTGCGTCAAATTATTAACAAGGCAGTTTGTTCCGTCAACAAATGGGTTGTAAAGGTGGTTTGAGTAGTTCTGAAAAGAGTACCATTACAGAACACCTAGCAAAAGATAAAACTACCCTCGAAATATCGAAAATGATAGGAAAGTACTTTCAAACTATGAAGAACTTTGTCAAGGACCATACAAAGGTACGTAAAAGAGCTGATAAACGTTAATCTAGAGTTCTTTCACGCCGTTGTCTACTCCAAATTAAACGTGAAGTTGTTAAGAACTCTGGGCAGACAAGTTGAGGAGTTTTCACGAAGCCGGATTGAAGAATGGCTCAAAAAGTAATCGATGTCGCCTTCTGAAATAAGTGGCAAAATCTGTTAAGCCTGTTACAAAGCCTCTATTAAAGCAACATTACATACAAAACCGCTTGAAATGGGCAGCGGCCAACATGAAAACGGATTTTTCCAAAGTTTAGTTCACGGATGAAGTGCGTGTCACTCTTAATGGCCCAGATGGCTGGAGCAAGGGATAGGTCCTAGATGGACGACATCTTCATCAGCGTTTAACAAGGTGGTGATGGGATAATGATTTGGGCTTGGATTATCGGAGGTACTTTAGTTGGCCCATGGAGAGTATCAGAAGGCGTAAAAATGACATGAAATGCTTACATAGCTTTTCTGAAGGAGCACTTTGAACCATGGCTGAAAAAGCAAAAGGTGACGCTCAGAAAAATCATTATTTTTATGCAGGATTATGCTCCCTCGCATGCAGCAAACGCAAAGAGTAATTGCAACAATTGAGGTCCTCTGTGCCACGGAAGATGGAGTGGCCTGCGAATTCATCAAATTTGAACCCAATTAAGAACCTTTGGAGTATCATGAAGTGACGCTTCTATGCAAGTGGACGCCAATTTAAGAGCAAAGATGAGTTGTGGGATGCTCTCCAAGAGGTATCGCGAGGAATAACTGTTGACGAAATCACAAATTTGACTAATTATGTAGACCAATGTCTTTTACAAGTCATTCTTAAAAAAAGATCGCATATCCCTTACTAATTATGTTAACTTAGAAATTGCTATGAAGTTATTTTGTTTTAAGCAATTTTCCTACTTCATTTAATGTTTGAAAATTATTTCAATAAACAAATTATTGGTATATTGTGTTCTTTCTCAACCTCGTTAATAATTTGACACACTAAAATTAACAGATATTCCTATCTTCTGCCATAGTTTCGCTAATACTGCTTTAAATACTTTTATTTTCGGACTGAATATTATCGTAAGCAGTTTCTGTAAACTCGCTAATACTTTGAGATGCAGTATATATATATATATATATATATATATATATATATATATATATATATATATATATATATATATGTATATATGTGTGTGTGTGTGTGTGTGTGTGTGTTTCAATCTACCTTTGTTTTGTTGCGATCAGATAAATTGCTGCATGAAATATTAACATGTAAGTGCCGAAAAAAGGTAACAACGTGTTAGCAACATTCATATTACGGAGTAAAGTCATTCATTTTGTCGTCTTAATAAAATAAATGTTTTTACTGTAGCATCTGTAGGATCGCACAAGCAGAAGCTAATATTCCAACTCATCAGCAGTCCATACCTAGAACAAATCTTTGGAGATATAAAAAAAATAAATAAGAGGGAAACCCGATGTTACCCGGGATTGAATGATAATCAACGAATGTTACACGTTTCCAATACAGTTATTGTCATCGAAATTGGTGAAATCACCCAGTGTTCAATCAAATCGATTGATTGCCTAGTCTGATCGCGAACCCACCACGCACGGGGAGGAAGCTTCAGATGCCTTCTCCTAGTGACTTAGTCCACAATATATTATATTCTACATTGCACTGTAGAGAATTCCTCGCTGATTTCATAAATTATTTCTATGTAATGGCTTAAATTAATGTTTACAATGCAAAAGTTATAACTCATGATACAATTGTGCTCCTAACAGCGGCATTCATTTTGAACGCACCCCTGCCTTATTAAAGAACTCATTCTTAATTTTATATGTCGCGCCATTCTACTTGTACGGGGATAGACCTTCTCAAATTCACTTATGATGTTTTGTTAAAAACTCTCACTGTTCCATTTTTAACCAGCTTCTTTTTTTTTCAATTATCGGTTTTGATACTTATCTGAGGCATTCCGATACGAAACCTCGGAAAGTACATTCCGGGACACATGATATACGTTTGTGTGAAATGAATAAATGTAGGCTTAGCCGTTTCGGAGTCCATTGGGAGCAACTCACCACGCCAACGCATACAGACAAAATGCGATATATATATATATATATATATATATATATATATATATATATATATATATAGTAATAACTTCTTGAAAATCCCATGAAAGTCCTACTGTGTGAGCGTTTAAATTACCCTCGTCAAAGCCTCTTTCATCTTCTCCGGTGTCTGATAACAACAGCCTCTGAGGTTTTCCTTAAGCTTAGGGAATGGCCAAAATTTACAGGGAGCAAGGTCTGGACTATTGGGGGAGTGAAGAATTTAGCCTATGCCAAGGATGGAGCACCATTCGGACAAACTCCGCGCAAATCTTCCGCATCTTCAGCTCCACGGAAATAATTGTCAAACTGTGCACTTATTGTCTCTATAGACACACTACGGTTCTTATCCATGACATTCTTTATTTGGCCAAACAACTACGGTGTTCTGACTTTCTTACTCCTGTCACACCTCTCATCATACCTCACAGACTCCCTGCCTTCCTTAAATCTCTTATGCAACTAAAAAAAAAAACGATGCTCGCCTATAGAAAAAGTCTGTAAACTTTTTCTCCTGCTATATTAGCAAAAAAAAAAAAAAAAACGCCTGATAAGATAATTAGTTTCCTCGTACGTATGGAAAGTATTTCTGGTCCACAATATCTTAAAAAAACAAATACGTCGCAAATTCACTCCAAACATTGCAACACTTCACATATTTCGCATTAAATTCAACGAACAAAGCTTAACATTTATTTTCTAAAATCAATAAACAAACTCATATACACCGAACATATATAATCCGATATCTACGGACGCTAGTAATACAATAATTTACAACTCACGAAATAAACTATGACTTCTAACAATGCAAACTCCGTCAAGAATAATAAAACAAACGCATGAAAACAAAAATTTTTCTCGAAACACACATGTATCTATGATGTAATAACATACGATATAACAACTGCAATCAGATATATGTTAGTGAAATCCAATGCAAACTAAAGATAAAGCTTTATAAATATGAAAGATATATTAAAAATAACAATTGTCTGAATAAACTATTCTCCCATACATTGCAACATAATTATTCCTTTGATTTTAAACAACATAAATTCGTTAAATTTATATTTTGTGACATCTATGCTGATGACACGACCATCTATCGCAACAAATCAAAGGCTGTAAATGACAAAGTTCTCTCTAATTCTTTCTCCTCTGATCATGAGGGCGTGGTACAATGGGGGGAAGAGGTGGCTGGTCACTTTTAATGCATCCAAAACCAAGCTTCTATCTTTACATCATAAATGCTCTGATCGCCATCTGGCATCAATTGAAATGGATGGCTCTCGTCTTGGGGAGGCTCCATGTTTTGACAAGCTTCTGGGTTTGACCTTTACTGCTGATCTGAAATGGAACACGTACATCAAATCTGTTGCCAGGGACGCTGGGAAAATGATGGGATCCTTCGACCGCTCCGGAAGATATCTCACTACTGATGCAATTCTCTATCTGTATAAAAGCCAAGTACGTCCAAGGATGGAGTACTGCTGCCACATCTGGACAGGAGCTGCTAAAAACAGCCTATCCTGCCTTGAACGAGTACAAAATAGACTTCGTGGCTTAGTGGGGGATGCCCTTTTCTCTTCCCTGCAACCTCTCTCTCACAGAAGAGACGTTGTGAGCCTGTATTTGTTTTATCGTTATTTCCATGGTAGGTGCTCATCTGAGCTCCGATCCCTCGTCCCCCCTCGTCAATCTTTCACGAGAAACACCCGTCTGGCTGAAACTACTGTCAACAATTTTCCCCACTCTTTATCTGTGCCTTAATCAAAACGTAGATTCCATGAGCAAAGCTTCTTTCTTAGCACTGCACGCCAGTGGAACTCTCTATCGCTTGCCTGTTTCCCACCTGACTACAACTTGGATGTGTTCAAGTCCAACATAAACAAACTCCTGACAAAGCGCTCCCTTAAGGAATACACTCTATCAAAACCACCAATACTAATGATTACTACAATACTATCTCATTGATTATTGTACACGCAATAACCCTTATCCCTGAGTGACCTTCGGGCCTTGATAAGTGGTGACCCCCATGTAAAAAAAAATACAAAACACACACACACACACGCATATATATATATATATAAATATATATATATATATATATATATATATATATATATATATATATATATATATATACTAGCAATTCAGCCCGGACCCCTAACGCGAAGGAGGGAAAGAACGGGAAAACAACCTGACGTCTATGCTGTTACGACCCCCGCCAAAACGGAAGGGACATGTTTTAAAATTGAGGCTAGACAATCGAAAGGAGAGGATGAGTTTCGAAAATATCGGCGTAAAAAGTACCCCCCCCTGTAGAAAGGTTCCCAGTTGAAGATGAAGATATTAATGTTTTTAGCAAATCTTTCGATATTTGTCGTCTGAAAGGTCGGACTTTAAAACGATATTGATCTTGGTAAAATTCGTCGCCTCTTTCGAAAGGTCTAGGCAGAAATGCAGACATATATGCATACATACATTTATATATTGGTAACTAAAAATTTTCGACCAAAACCGAATAAAAAGCTTGCCCTATCTCTGAATACATTTTACGTCAAATTTCAAATGTCCAGACCAGAAATTGTCTGAGTAATTTGGTCTGCAGAGGTCAAATTTTATTTAATTTGACCCCATATTATGACTTCTTAAAATTTATTGTTTTCGGCTCAAATTAAGTTATTACGTTAGATCCATGTCCAAGGAACCTATATCTAAAAGTTCACGTGTTTAGACTCCAAATTGTCGGAAAAGTTTGGTAAAGTTCTCATAAGGTCAACTCATTGAACGTTGTCCCCTTAACAGCCAAATTTCTGGCCGAAACCCGATCACAAAGATTTTCCCAAATCTCAATACCCTGTATATCAAATTTCGAGTCTGTACACTAAAGATTGACAGAGTTATTGCGTAGGGAAATGTACACTGACAGACAGACAGACACGTTCATTTATATATATATATATATATATATATATATATATATATATGAATTTAACGAGTTTAGGTTGTATATATATATGCATATATATATATATATATATATATATATATATATATATATATATATATATATATATAACTCTCAGTCAGTGTGTCTGTTTGTCTATCTCCACTTTTCAAAGTGCATCTCAACTGAGACCAAAGGTAGTAGAGCGGCGTGAAGCGGGTCAAATGATTATATGTTTTTGTGAACCGTTGGTTTAATATATATATAAGCCGGTAAAAATAGCTGTTGTGGGATATATTTAAAAAATGGAAACTTGGCAGGCGTAAGTTGACTTACAGTGCTCATTGTACATATGCGCAAATACACATTTACACGGTAAAGTCGGTTCTTTTTTTTGATATCTTTATCCGTCTGACGATAGCTTAAACGATAACGACTAATGCTCGAGTGCTAAATGTTTCGGTTTCAATTCGTAGTGATGGCACCTGAGTCGTACTTTTTATTTTACTTTTGAAATCATAACTAAATAGTGGGTACAATATAATAATTAATAGAGAAGATAACTCGATTCAAACAAAGCATTACTGGTTGAAATAAGCACCATCGGAATCAGCACACTTCTGCCAAAGCAAAACAACTGTATTTATGCAGTAACGTAAAAATCTTGCGTTCTGGTGACGATGAAGTCGCTGAACGTGTTTTTGAAGCATTTCTCGCGTAGAAAGTTGTCGAGATGCTTGACAAAGTGGTCGTCAGTAGTTTAGAAATCTGGAGAGTATGGCGGATGATGCAGAGTTTCGTAGCCTAATTCTTTCAACTTCAGCAGGGTCGGGTTAACAACGTGCTGTAAGGAATTGTCATGGAGTACAATTAGGTGTTTTATGTTGACTAATGCAGGGTGTTGTCGAAGTTTCTGGTGTATTTCATGTATTTCTTGACAGTACTTCCCTGTCGTAATGGTTTCATTTGCACTAAAAAAACAAACAAACAAAAACTCTCTCATATATGATTACGGTCGCAGAATAGCAAACAGTCAGCATTACCTTCTTTTGGTACAACTCTGATTTCAGGACGTGTCATAGAGGTTCGTCGGCGTCTAACCCTAAGCTGACCGTCGGCGATTGCCGAAAAGAACACACTTTTAATCACAAGTCACAACCCGATGGAGAAACGAATTATTCTCGTTATGTAAAACAACGGAAGATGACACTTTATAACGGCTTTTTTTTTTGGTCGTTCAATTAGTGAAGCACCCATTTATCGTTTTTTATCTTGCCAATCTCCCTCAAGTTGTTGAAAATTGTCGTATATTCTACATATAAATCAGAATCAAGTTAGAGAACAGTTCTGCGTGAATTGACTATACCTAAGATTATTAATCGCTGTCAACTACGCTCATCATCTTCAATACTCTCGTTGACGCCAGGAAATTTCTTAAACCACCATTGCGGCTCCTGAGCCAAACGCTACAGTGATATTGCGAGCTGTTTCCGCAACGTTTCGGCCCAGTTCGAATTGAAATCAGAAAACTTTGCAAGCCAATATTATTGCTATTTTATATTCAACTATCTGAAAATTAGGAAATAATAGTTTTAAAACGATTCTTTGCTAAACGATTAGATAGAGCGGAAAGCGCTCTTTAAAGGATATAAAAAGTAAAGGTATTATAACAGAAAACTTGTTTGAAAATACATCATTTGAAACGAAAATTAAAATTTCCGCAAAAACTTTCTTTTTAATCTGAGATATAACGAAAATAGACTTTCAATTTCTTCTGTGAATTAATAATCCCATTTGTCTTTTTTTCATTTTGCATATGTGTGTGGATTATGTGAACGTGGGTGTCATTCACCTTGTGAATTATGTACCAAATGACCGGGTCGCATACTTTTAATATTGGAATGCATCTCAATATAATTTCCAGTTGAATTATTGATTAAATCGCTTTCGACTATTTTCTCTTAATCATTTATTGATTGCCCATTGAAATATTGCAGAAGGAAACATGTTTATAAATACGTAGGCATAAAACTCTATACAAATAATGGACAATACATAACTTAAAACACACACATGCACACATACAAACACACGCACACAAACCGTTATATATTTATGCACGAACATCTGTATGATAAACGCCTTCACGCAAATTTTCTTTCCTCTATCCTCTATACCCCATATTTCTTAAAATTCTCTCTCTCTTTCTCTCTCTCTCTCTCGCTCTCTCTCTCTCTCCCTCTCTCTCTCTCTCTCTCTCTCTCTCTATATATATATATATATATATATATATATATATATATATATATATATATATATATATATATATATATATATAATAAAAATTAAAATTAAATTTACCAAAATGATCGAAGATGGTAAAATTAAAGTATATTATAAATATAAAAGAATTAATATTTATTAAACTATCTCAGCCAGATGTAAAAGCTCGATAAAACCAAATAGGAAATAGAGCTCATAATATGAGCAAACAGTTAATAAAATATGTTAAAAAACACTTTGAAATGAGTTAAAAACATATTTAATCTGAAAAGGAAACACTAGATAAATGGATGGTCCTTAATCCGCGGAGTTTCGAAGAAATACTTTCCTTCTCATCAGAGGGTAGGAATTAGCAAAATGCGGGATCGGATTTTGCATTCAGAAGTATTTGATGAAACAACAAGTAAGTCAAATATCTTACTTGAAAACAAAAAAAAAGTGAAGCAGAGGGAATATGGTGAAGAAAAAGGTGATTACACATAAATGGATAGTCTGTTGGAAGATAAAAAATCTAGTGACGGTAAAATCAAAATATAAAACTTCAAGAAAGTTAAAAGAATTTCCATGTGTACAAGTAAAATCCATGGAAATCCCGTAATTGGAAGAAGATGGTCCATTATAATCGAAAGGCAGAAATCCATTCGCGGATTAAGGACTATTCATTTATCTAGTGTTTCCTTTTCAGATTAAATATGTTATAACCTATTTCAAAGTGTTTTTTAAACATATTTTATTAACTGTTTGCTCATATATATATATATATATATATATATATATATATATATATATATATATATATATGATTAATATATCTATATACATATATAATCTTATTATAAATATATTATACATATATATTATATTATACATATATAATCTTATTATATTTGACTCCAATGATTTCGACGATCGTTTTTATAACCACAAGTTATAATAATCAACCAATTAGAAGCTTTTAAGAGTTACTATAAAAAATGTCGGATTTTGGATTCACACTTCGCCGTCGCTTCTGTCACTAAACGACTAAAGATCGAGACTGCATTGATTCTTCGCCGACATTTTTGTTACTAGGAATTAGTTAACACTCAAGATCGGGGCTTTATTGATCCTTCGCCGTTATCTTCCTTACTAGGAATTACTTAACACTCAGGATTGGGATTACATTGATTCTTCGCCGATTTGATTTACTGCCGCCATTTTTGTTTAACATAGTATCTGAACACGTAACAGGTTATGGATCCAGCGCGCTTCCACTCTAGAATTATTGTGATGAGAGACATTTTTCGCATAGAAGATAGCATAGGTCAAGATGAACAAGATAAAGACTTGACGCAAAATAACACTGTTAAACAGCCAGTGAAATTTGTTTGGCAAAACGGTCACTAATGCTACCTAGCCAAGATAAGCGAAGGAAAACAAAACATCTATCTACTGAACTTCCTGTACTTTTAAAATTGGAAAAATTATTTTTAAGTAGATTTTACGATATCAAAAGTCTTAATGACAAAATTAATCTCTTCATCAAGATAGGGCTTTGAATAAATCATTAGGCTCTATGTGTAAGGGTCTTAATTAAATTGATTTTTCCGTTTTGGGCGGAGAAAAAGAGTCCCAGCGAGTATAAACACCTAATACCGTAGGCTTACGATAAACAGAAGTGAGAAATCCCGAAAAGCGTCTTAGAAACAATTACATCCAAGAATTGAAAACTTGAATCAACTGATTTGTCAACCGCTGGATGACTATTATTAAGGGTTTTTCGTTTCGTTGTTGATCAAACAAAACGTATCGCCAACGTAACAGGAATAAAGATCCGTTTTTTGAGAACCAGAAGGTAAATCATGTTCTTTGAAACCCGCAAAATTATTTGCCACAGCTGGTCCATGGGTATAATTCATGGCCTTTAAATATATATATATATATATATATATATATATATATATATATATATATACTAGCAAAAGTACTCGTCGTTCGCTGGGTTCAAGAACAGCCTAGAGAAAATAGACTTATTTATGAAAGTATGATAGGTTATGAAAAGGAAGGGTCGTACAGAGATAGCTTCGAATTTGGGGGTATCAAAACCAAAGTAAAATATGATGAAAGTAAAAATAAAATAGATAACCCCCATAATTTATTATACTATACCTGTTCACACTGAAACACTTATCACAATATTCTGTGGATCTATATTAAAAAAAAACCTTGTTAAACTTTGTGACATATTAATATTCTATGGAGGTCAGGCGTGAACGAACACCCCATAATTTTATTATACCATATTTCTTCAAACTGAAACCTAATTACCAAAGTATACTTACGCAGATAGATATAAAGTCTTTATTAAAGTGTGTGCCTATTTCCATTCTATGGAGGCCAGGCGCGAACGAAGACCCCACAACTTTATTATACCATCCCTATTTAAGTTAAAACATACTTATAAAAGTATTATTATGTAATCTATATCAAAAACACTTGTAAACGTTTTTTATTAATTTTTAAATTGTTTATTTCCACCCTTTGTGGACCAGGCGCGTACGCAGACCCCACAATTTTAATGAATCCTCATTGTGCCAGATCAAACATACCCATTTCTGTGTCTCGATACATCTTCTATCATTATATGTGATCAGTTATATATATATATATACATATCATCTTTTTTGTAAAGATGAAACTTGTTTTATTCATCATATAGAAAGTGATCTCGAGTTATCATTGATTATTGAATTACATTGATTTGGAAATACAGTTATTTACAGTGCCGATACCACAGGCAATGCCAGACTGCATGGAGAGAAGCTACATACCAGCCATTCACCAAATCACTTACGAGAAGAGCAGGGCCCGTTAACCGGCTTTGCCCGGTGTAAGCATGCCCCTCCCCTGTCGTAGAAAAATTAAAGTACGATTGCTGCTGTTGTTGTTTTTGTTGCTCCACCTCCAACTTCTTCATGTTAAGAACGGCTTTCTGAATAGACACCCAAACTTTCTCATGTTAAGAACGGCTTTCAGAATAAACACCCCATTTTGATATTAATTATTGTATAACATTCTACACATACAAATGTACAATAAAAAATGTTAGATTACTCAGGATTTTTTAAAACTCAAGATAGCTGATTCATATTTAGATAATTCAACTTAAATTCTTTCAGATAGTTTCCCGGTCGAAAAATGAAAAAAAAATCCGTTCTTCCACTTAGCTCATCCGGGGAGGGATCTAGATTTTGGCTAGAAGCCAAAAGCTGTTGCGTTCCAGGTCAAGCGCCAAGTCTTCTCTCATCTGCTAATTCAAAGGTTTTATTAGCAATATTCCCATTTACTTTTACTTCTATTTTACCTCCTCTTTCTTTCGTAAACGGACGTTGTTACTAACACGTACGGGTCTTCAATTACTGATCGTTTACTTAACAACCCGTCTTGTGCAGCGAACTTTAGCACGGACTATTTTTCTATTCTGAGTCGTGCTCATTCACTATACCACCTTAAGATTTTGGAGACTATTCACGTTCGATTTAGAAAACCTTCTCTTTGCAAGCAATAACAGCAATTGTGGACCAGGCGCGTACTGGGTTTCAACGGGATTAATCTCTAGGGTATTCGACCGTAACGCTGTTTTATTTTCATCGTTTTCCCACTTTTTCTTCTTTTTTTTCTCCCCGTAAATTGAATAAAACGCAATTTTAATCGCTTTTTCAATCTTTGTTTTAATATTTCCCTCGATACAGCTTTGAGAAGTGAGGATCGAAACCGGTCAGCTGGCTCCCTATTTCTCTTTCTTTCCTCTCCTGTTCCCTCTTTTTTCCCCCCTTTTTGGAGAGAAGATTAAAGGAATATATATATATATATATATATATATATATATATATATATATATATATATATATATATATATATATATTTACTTTTAATCATGAATTATCAAAAGTATTCCCTTCCTAATTGTAATATTTAAAATTTGTATCTCTAAAAACATTATGAAATATATATATATATTACTTTTCAGGCTCGCAATTTTGTAATGTAATATATATATATATATATATATATATATATATATATATATATATATATATTATGCGTCGCTCGCTCTTTGTTTATAAACAAAGCGGTTAGAGCACTATAAAGTAATGGACGGATGTTTGTTTAAATAAACATTTGGCGAGATTATTTACGGGCGCCGCTCCCGTGGGTCGATCGGTAGAACTACTGACTGTCAACGCAATGGTTCTGGGTTCAATCTTCGACTTGGGAGAGGTGCTAGTCTAGCGGCACTGATGAGTTGTGATACAACGAAACAGGATTGTATGTCGATGACTACAAATATATATATATATATATATATATATATATATTCGAAAATAATATATTCATTCGTATATATGTGTATCTTGTACTACAAGTTATTTAAATTCTTAGCACAGGTTATACTATAGCTCGCATCCAGTTTTTTTTTATTCAAATGCATCTGCAGGGAAAGCCGGATGTTGTTCCTCTGCTTGGTCTGGAATTTAGAACAAGGTAAAATTTGCAATATTTTCAAGATTATTAAATCAACGAAATTTGGCCTTACCGCAGCTATGTGTACTATCTAAGTCGAATGATTCATAACTACACAGAGTATAATTATGATTATTTCTATGCTTTCTTTTATTCTGATTTTTCCTAATGACACGCACACATTCGCATAGCTATTTGTTCATGTTGTATTTTATGAGATGATACTGATGTCAGCATTTTTTTCTTTTATTTTAAATTTTTTTTTTTTTTTAGATATTCATCGGATACACAATCGAGAGACTACATTGAGATCGCCAGCCATCCTAAGTGAACAAGTGAACGTGAAACGAACCGGATTCGAACCCGGCACACCCAGTTTTTCAGTCCGTGTCGTTAATAAACTAGCCATTGTATGACTATATGCACCTATTTAGAATGCCCCCCAGGGGACAGGGTTAGACACCAGGGTCGTTTTTTAACGTGGAGAAAAGGTACAAAAATAAAAATTGTCTCAGTCGTGAAGGACTGATCCTCCACCGAAAGAGAACAAGAAATGGAAGTGCAGCATCTGAAGAACAGATGGTATTTACTTGCTTCCCCACCGAGCAAATTAGGCACAAGGCCAATTTTTAATGTGAGGAGTGAAGGGAAAAAGGGGACCAGCTCCCGAGAGGTGGGAAATGGGAGCTGGTTAAAGGTCAGGCATGTGGGGTTGCCCCCACATCTGGTCTTTGCTAGTAATAGCTAGTCATAGCTAGTCATAGCTTGCAGTATCTGCCGGAACAGATGGTATTTATTTGCTCCCCCACCGAGCAAATTAGGCACAAGGCCAATTTTTTATGTGAGGAGTGAAGGGAGGGGGAAGGGAAAAAGGAGACCAGCTCCCGAGAGGTAGGAAATGGGAGCTGGTTAAAGGTCAGGCATGTGGGGTTGCCCCCACATCTGGTCTTTGCTAGTCATAGCTTGCAGTATCTGCCGGAACAGATGGTATTTATTTGCTCCCCCACCGAGCAAATTAGGCACAAGGCCGATTTTTAATGTGAGGAGTGAAGGGAGGGGGAAGGGAAAAAGGGGACCAGCTCCCGAGAGGTGGGAAATGGGAGCTGGTTAAAGGTCAGGCATGTGGGGTTGCCCCCACATCTGGTCTTTGCTAGTCATAGCTAGTCATAGCTTGCAGTATCTGCCGGAACAGATGGTATTTATTTGCTCCCCCACCGAGCAAATTAGGCACAAGGCCAATTTTTAATGTGAGGAGTGAAGGGAGGGGGAAGGGAAAAAGGGGACTAGCTCCCGAGAGGTGGGAAATGGGAGCTGGTTAAAGGTCAGGCATGTGGGGTTGCCCCCACATCTGGTCTTTGCTAGTCATAGCTAGTCATAGCTTGCAGTATCTGCCGGAACAGATGGTATTTATTTGCTCCCCCACCGAGCAAATTAGGCACAAGGCCGATTTTTAATGTGAGGAGTGAAGGGAGGGGGAAGGGAAAAAGGGGACCAGCTCCCGAGAGGTGGGAAATTGTGGTTAATGGTCAGGCATGTGGGGTTGCCCCCACATCTGGTCTTTGCTAGTCATAGCTAGTCATAGCTTGCAGTATCTGCCGGAACAGATGGTATTTATTTGCTCCCCCACCGAGCAAATTAGGCACAAGGCCGATTTTTAATGTGAGGAGTGAAGGGAGGGGGAAGGGAAAAAGGGGACCAGCTCCCGAGAGGTGGGAAATGGTGGTTAATGGTCAGGCATGTGGGGTTGCCCCCACATCTGGTCTTTGCTAGTCATAGCTAGTCCTAGCTAGTCATAGCCTGCAGTATCTGCCGGAACAGATGGTGTTTATTTGCTCCCCCACCGAGCAAATTAGGCACAAGGCCGATTTTTAATGTGAGGAGTGAAGGGAGGGGGAAGGGAAAAAGGGGACCAGCTCCCGAGAGGTGGGAAATGGGAGCCGGTTAAAGGTCAGACATGTGGGGCCGCCCCCACATCTGGTCTTTGCAAGTCATAGCTAGTCATAGCTTGCAGTATCTGCCGGAACAGATACTACACTTTGATCTTGGCCAAAAATGCCAAGAACAGCAGGAAACTCTTGTTATGGTCTTATCATGATCTGTATTTTGCTCTCGTGATTTTTTACTTAGTTTTGTTGCTTTTGTTGATGTCGGTGTTGTTCTTCTTCCACCCCAATATACCTTGTTAGCTTGAGGCGCTCACCCGTTTTTGTACAGATTCTAAGATGAAAATTTCTTTTGGAGTCTGACCTCTTACACCAACCGTACTCCCCCAAACACTGCAACCAAATATCGACCTCGTTTTCATGACGTGCCGTGGAATGACATCCATTTCTGTTCTTGCTGTTCATTTTTTTATTATTATTTGTTTCGTTTTTTAAGGGCTTTATTTATTTATTTATTTATTTGCTTTGCTTTTGGTTTGGTCATCATTTGCTGTGCTTTATTGTTTTTTGTTATTATTTCGGCAATACCGATTCTTTCTTTTCTCCTGATTTTTTTTACGGGCGGATTGCTTTTATTCTTTTCTATGTTATATGTATCATCCGTTTCCTTGAATTCGTTTTTTATTTCCGTTTTTATGAGGAGTTATTCGCTTCTCATCTCTTTTGATTTTCAAGAAGCTTTCCTCGTTCGTATTTTATAGATGAAGGCCTTCATTGATTTCCTCACATAATCTATATATACAAAGACATATATATATATATATATGTATATATATATATATATATATATATATATATATCTGTGTATATATACGTATATATATGTATATACATGTATATATATAAATATATATTTAAAAGGATAGTCACAATATATATATACGCGCGTGTGTGTGTATATATGTGATGTGTGTGTATGTAAATATGTGCGTTTTTGCACTTTTGGTGGACGCGTACGCTTATGGAGATAACGCTAAGATTGGATGAAATAGTTAAATGTTTTACCGGGTTGAGAACGCAGAAAGATATAAGTCTGTTACAGAATTATGGCACGTGCTTCCCAAAAACGAATAAGTTTGACTAGATCGGTTTTACTTAACGGGATTACATTTTATTTCACGTCCTTTTTTTTTCCTTCTTTCTCTCTCTCTTATATATATATATATATATATATATATATATATATATATATATATATATATATATATATATATATATATATATATTGGAACTTACCTGTTGGATTGGAAGTTTTTAATTCCACCGTGTTTGGATTTTACCATTCTTGGATTTTTTACCCTTCACCGGACTATCCGTTCATGTGAAATTTTTAAAATCATTTTTTCTTTTACCTCCTAATCCCCTTACCTCACCATTTTTTTTAACCAAGTAAGATCTGTGACTTACTTGTGGTTTCATTAAATACTTTTACATGCAGAATCCGATCCCGCGTTTTGCTAATTCCTGCCCTCTGATGAGAATGAGAGTATTTTTTCGAAACTCCGCGGATTAAGGACTATCCACGTCCTTTTTAAAATTAAATATGTTTTTAACTCTTTTTCAAGATGTTTTTTAACATGTTTTATTTATCATTTGTTCATATATATATATATATATATATATATATATATATATATATATATAGTGTAATAGACAGGGTCTAAGTGAGCAAAGCCTCTTTAAAATATATTTAAAGGTGCTGTGTTCGGAGTATTGCAGTTATGATAAGCTCAATAGGTGTTATTGTCTAGAGCCATATAAATAGAAAGGGTGAGAGATTAATAATTGTGAAATTTTCAATCAGGTTTTCATAGGAGGAAACATAACAAACTTATATTTATATGTGCCATCGTTTCGGAAACGATATCCTTTTATTCATTCGATGTTTACAGAAAAAAAACACCGAGAAATAAGTAAAACATTTCTTGATACCTTCTCCTCATCAGCATAAACGAGGCGGGTAAGGTGGGAAGAAGACACAGAGTTTTAACCAGCTTATTTAAGTAAATATTGTTTGGAACCTAGAATAAAAGATAAAAATTTGAAGTGGAATTTATTTATTTATTTTTTTGTTAATATGATTAATATTAGATATATTTTCAATTATATTTGCTATGGTATAATGTCTATGTGATACAATTAAACTATTGTGTAATGATTTTTTTATATGTTGAATGGTAAAAGGAGGAAAACTAGTAGGAATAATAGTAATTGCATTTTCGATTTTATACAAGGCGTCCCAAAAGAAGCTGACGGATTGTAAATTTCATTAACTTCCCCAATATTTAAGTTATGCTTACCAATTTTCATATGTAGATAGATGGGCCTCTCCGTGATTTTTTTGAGCTATAGTAACATATCATAGTCTACTTATTCTATTTTTATTAACACAACTTAATTTAGGGTAAGTTTTTCACAAGGTCTAATTTTAGTTATGAAAAATGATGTTACTCAAATGTCCACAATTTTCATTTTCACACTCTTGTGCTCTCTGCAGGGAATTGTCCAACACATTACTTAATGTTTCAGGGCTTATGACCCTTACTTCCTTCTCTATATTGTTTTTAAGGGCATTTATTGTGACTGGTTTGTTTGCATATACCCGCTCTTTGAGGTAATCCCAAAGGAAGAAATCTGCACAAGTGAGATATGGCGAGCGGGGTGTCCAATTTATCTCACAGCCACGAGAAATTATTCGATTGCCGAATATGTCCTGGAGCAGATTTAATGTTTCTCGTGCCGTATGCGCCATTGCACCGTCCTGCTGGAACCACATTGGTGGTTTGTTTTGTACCTAAGATCGAACAAAATCTTCAAGTATCTGGCGGTACCGAGCTCCTGTCACTGTTACATTTTTTCCTTCTTAATTTTCAAAAAAGTAAGGTCTGATTACTTCATCCACCATTACTCCACACCATACTGTACATTTTTGAAGGTGTAATTGCCATTGTGCTGTTGTGTGGGGATTTTCTGATCCCCAAATCCTGCAATTTTCCTTATTTATGAACCCATTCAGATGAAAATTGGTCTCCTCGGACATAATCAGTTTTGGAGAAAGTTTGGATCCCCATTGGTCAAATCTTGGAATTGCATGGCGTATTCCAGACTTTTTTTCCGGATCGTTTGGCTGAAGCTCTTGCAATAATTGAATTTTATATGGAAATTTGCTCTCTTCATGAAGCATTCTGTGAAGAGATCATCAAGAGATCCAAATTTGACTTCATCTTCTTACTGATGTGGATCGATCTTCGGCCACAATCTCTGCTAACCTTTGACGATTCTCATCACGTCTTGCTGTACGGGGTCTACCAGATTTAGGGAGGTCACATACAGACCCTTGCTCATGAAATCGAGCCGCCATAGTTTTTATTGCATTGGGAGTAGGGGAATTTCTTGTGTTGAAGTTTCGTCGAAATTCTCTTTGAATTTCTGATATTGACTCATTCAACCGAAAATACGACTCTACGATAAATATCCGCCCCTCGATAGTGTAACGACTCAGAATGAACTTGGAAGCTAGATGAGCTGAAAAAATAACAGAGCAATATAAAAAATAAAGAAATTTATTATTTTTTTTAACCATCAGCTTCTTTTGGGGCACACTGTACTTGGATAGGATTTTTAGAAGAGAGAAATTTATTGTAAGCATGAAAAGCTGTTTTTTTTTTGTTTTTTTTTTGTCTTTTCTTTTAGAATTTTTCGATATGATTTGATTTAAGCAAAAATACGGAATTATATTTACAAAATTTTTATAAAATGAGTCCATTTGTAAGGGAGTGTTTCCATAGGGTTCTTTTTAAAAGGCTGTAAGGAGGCCTCTCGGTTCGCAAACCTTCTTCGATAATAATAACCGCACAATGAATCAGATGTGTTAGCAAATATACCGTAATTTTAACATGCTGGAGGATCTGTTTTGTATTAAAAATATTTCGACCTTGTAGCTATACTGTTTGTCTTTCATATTTGAGCTTCTAAATAAAGGATTGGTATACACCAAAATGTTAAATACAATTGAAATAACATTTTGCCAAAGTACATACTTAGTATCATCGTATCTCTCTCTCAATATATATCATCCAAACACTACCATATTTGTATATATGGTTAAGTAGCAGTGTTACTCATTTAGAACGGCTTTAAAGCGTCACAGTTCACTGATTTTTCGACCAAATTTCAAACAATTATTATAGTTATTAGATCACACTCATATCAGCTATATTGTGTGTGTGTGTTTTTTTTTTTCAATTTTCGTTCAGTAAAACAAAAGTTATGATGAATTTTCTGGTGTTCAAAATCATAAAAATATAAGATGAGCGACGTTTTATATGACTGGTTTCCATAGCAACCACGTCGCTTCAGCGACTACTGTTGCTACTAATTCACTAATGGAAGCATGAAAGGTAGATAATTAGGAGATTTTATTAAAAGAAGACGAGTGCCGTACATTGTTATTACATATATGTTTATGGAGGTAAAAAAATAAGACTGAAATTAAACAAAGAACAAGTGAATTTATCAGAAGCCTGGAAAACTATGGGTAAAAAAATGCGAGCAAGAAAAGTAATATGGCTAAACTTAAACATGGGAAAGTAATGGAGAAGATACTCTAGTAAAAAATATAATAAATTCATAACTTAAAATATTGCAGCATTAAGAATTGATTATATAATGTTATAAATTGAATTTATAAAAAAATCCTTTTGCTGCAATATTTTAAGTTATGAATTTATTATAATTTTTACTAGAATATCTTGTCTTTTTCTTTTCCAGTTTTAACAACTAATCCTTTATTATACCATGTTTAAGTTTAACACAAATTACTTTTCATGCGCGTATTTTTCTATTTTAATATATATATATATATATATATATATATATATATTATTTATTAATAATTCATTAATAATTCCTACGTGCATGAAAGTAAGTTATCTAAAATAAAATAAAAATTATACATCCTAAAATGTGGGTGGAAAAAAATGCTAACAATGGCAAATAACTCCTTTCTTACAATAAACGCTTATCGTTATTTTCATGGAAAGTGTTCGACTGAGCTTCAATCTATGGTCCCCCCCCCCTCGCAAAACTTTCACAAGAAACACTCGTCTAGCTGTAAACACTACACGCCTGTGGAATTGTCTTCCGTTTTCCTGCTTTCCGGCTGACTAAAATATGATTGACTTCAAGTCAAACGTAAATAAGTTCTTGATGAGCCGTTCCATATAAGTTATCAAATTTAACAAATTTTCATTACTAATGATTACTATATTGTCCAATTTCTACTGTACACTCTTTAACCCTTATCCTTGAGTGGCCTCTTGGCCTTGATAATGAGTTGATACCTATGAAAAAAAAAAGAAAAAGTCCAATGTGAACAAGTTCTAATTGAATCGCCCCCCTAAGTAACCCAAGTTTCAAAATTCCCACTGTTTACTATGCTAAAATCACAATGACTAATGTATACCTATTAACCCTTATCCTCGAGTGGCCTCTGGGCCTTGATAAGTGGTGACACCCTTGTAAAAAAAAAAGCAAAAACAAAGAAATAAGTACGGAATCGCTAATAAAAAGTAAATAAAATTTCAACAATCTCTCTCTTTCTCTCTCTCTTTCTCTCTCTCTCTCTCTCTCTTTATATATATATATATATATATATATATATATATATATATATATATATATATATATATATATATATATATATATATATATATATATATATATATATATATATATATATATATATATACGGCACAACAACGTTGACACACCGGTTCTCGCCAGATCACTGAAGTTAAGCAACGTTGAGCTTGGCCAGTATCAGATAAGTGACCATTTGGGAAGGTTAGGCGCTGTATGTACCGCGCTGAGTTGTAGAAATTTCCAGGTTGGTATCTGGAGGCGCATAAATTCACTGGGAGAGATAAACTCCAGTGTTTGTTAAGACATACATCTAGGAGAAGGACACTCTGATGAAAAATATGCGGTCTACTGTGTACTCTGTTCTGTGGCATTATCTGCACCGACGGAGCTTAGCAGTAATACCAAAACGTGTGGATGGTTCTACACAAAACCTTCACCACTATAAACAAATCATCTGTGTGGATTTCCAAGCAACTTAGTTGTTGCGGTGGAACATCTTATGTCGAAATCGGCGGGATAGTCCATTATATATTTGTTTACAAACAGGCGATTTGAGCACTATAAAAGCGGGTGTCTATATAAATAGACATTCCGACGAGTAATTTACAGGCGTCGCCTCCAGGGTCGAGTGGGAGAACTGTCGGCTGTCAACACGACGGTTCTAGGTTCAATCCTTGGCTTGGGAGAGATGCTAGTCTGATGAGTTGTGATACAACGAATCAGGACTGAATATCGATGACTACAAATATATATATATATATATATATATATATATATATATATATATATATATATATATATAGTACTGTTTTGCAGCTCACCAGCTCGGCTAAACAGGCAACTACCTCAACCTAGGTTTGAAACTCTATCTCCTAGACTAGAGTTGGCGCTTCTAACCGTTACGCTATTCGACTATGACGCTATGACGGCCATGTGAACTTACAATGTCTAAATATTGTCAAAACGAGTAAGCTCCATTTGTTTACACACAGAGCATCGCTTAATGCGTTAATGACAGTTTGTTTATCACTTCTCAATATGCTCAACCCATGATAGGGAACATGTTGCATGAGCATTATACATTAACAAATGAACAAATCATTAAATAAACAGTAAAACTGAACTGCCGATTGAGATTATATACATATACTGATTATGTGTGCGTGCGTATGTATATGTGTTTGTGTGGTCGTGCGTGTGTGTAGATAGAGAGAGAGAGAGAGATAGAGTGATAGATAGATAGATAGA
This sequence comes from Euprymna scolopes, assembly GCF_053919585.1. Taxonomy (NCBI): domain Eukaryota; kingdom Metazoa; phylum Mollusca; class Cephalopoda; order Sepiida; family Sepiolidae; genus Euprymna; species Euprymna scolopes. Next base: position 129,161,856 of record NC_136488.1, read on the forward strand.
TAGATAACCATCTAAAAATGTAATAACCTACATAGATTCATAGTAATCCAATAAAAATCCCATCATCTAAGATCAATGCATTGATTTAAATATAAAAAACGCTCTCTTGCCGATATTTTCACGTCGATACAATTTGACCAGCCGACACAGATGGAGTCGCAAACACGGAAATACATATTCATTCCCCGCTCTAGTAATGCATACAGTCAGTCGGTTGACCCAAATCTCTTACAAACACAACATCATCATTACTTCTACACCCACCACGAATTCGGAAACGCATGGCGTCTGTCCAGAAAGCGTAGAAATTAAGTCGATATGGAAAAGAGATAAGAATTGCATAAACATGTTTGATTTTTATGTATATGTGTATACATAAAAAAGAAAAAAAAGAAAGATTTTATACCTATTCTGTTCGGTGGATAACATTAAACAACGTGGTACACTTTTTTGATTAAGATGTTCGTCCCTAGGATACCCTATCGACAGAGTGTCCGTCTTTCTTCAGGTTTTCTTTCTGTTTAATTTATTTCTCAAGTTTTTTTTATATATATATATACCATAGAAGCGAACCTGATAGTGAGATTCTACTCAGCACTCCACGGTCCATGCTTTCTCGGTATGATAATACCTGTCAAGACTCCATCTATGTTAAATAAAAAAAAATACATATTTATTCATAGAATATATCTCTGTCTTTATTATTATTATTATTATTATTATTATTATTATTATTATTATTATTATTATTATATAAAAGGAATTTTGTCTCTGTGTGTCTGTATGTGTTTGTCCGTTGCATATAGACTCATAAACGGTGAGCCGAATTTTTTTGTAATTTTACACAAACGTACTGTATGTATCTGGCAGTATTCCTAGACAAATTTTGTATCAGAATGTATTCGATAAATATCGATAATCGAAACAATCTGATGAAAGAAGGAACAGGCGATTTTGGTCAGAGTTAACACCTTACACAGCCTAAAAACACAAGTGAATTTAATAAGTTCTATTTTCACACAAAATGAAAACCCGATATATGAAAGTGACAGTAGGCTCCTGGATATGACAGTGCCGCATTTGATGTGGATGTTTCTGTTTAGAGCACAATTGAAGCATGATAATTGATTTTTGTATATTTAAACTTCATGAAAAGTAATGTTATAAAATCAACAGTATGTTCTCTACAATGCAATGTAGACTAAAATGTATTGTCGTCTGAGTTACTGCGGGGAGGCACGTGAAACTTTCTCCCGCTGCACCGCGATGGTTCACCAACTTGAGCAGGCAATCAAGCGATGTGATTAAAAATTGATGGTTTCATCGATTTCGATAGCAATAAAAATATGGGAGTGTGAAATATTCGTTGATAATCATTCGATCTCGGGTAATGTCGGATTTCATTGCTAGTATATATATATATATATATATATATATATATATATATATATATATATAAATCTGAACGTCTGTGTGTGTGTCTGGTCACGAATAGGCTCCTATATGGTTGACTATTATAGAAAACTGATCACATATAATGATAGAAGATGTATTGAGACACAGGAATGGGTATGCTTGATCTGGCATAATGATGATTAATTTAAATTGTGGAGTCTGCGTACGCGCCTGGTCCACGAAGTATGGAAATAAAAAAAAGTAAAAATTAAAAAAAAAACGTTTACAAGTGTTTTTGATATAGATGTACATAATAATACTTTGATAATATGTTTTAACTTAAATAGGGATGGTATAATAAAATTGTGTGGTCTGCGTTCGCGCCTGGCCTCCATAGAATGGAAATAGGCATACACTTTAATAAAGAGTTTTTATATCTATCTGCGTAAGTATACTTTGATAGTTTAAACAAATATGGTATAATAAAATTATTGGGGTTTCGTTCGCGCCTGACCTCCATAGAATGGAAATATGTCACATAGTTTAACAGGTTTTTTTTTTTTTATATAGATCCACAGAATATTGTGATAAGCGTATCAGAGTGAACATGTATAGTATAATAAATCATGGGGTTTATCTATTTTATTTTTATTTTCATCATATTTTGCTTTGGTTTTGATACCCCCAAATTCGAAACTATCTCTTTACAACCCTTCCTTTTCATAACCTATCATACTTTCATAAATCAGAGTCCATTTTCTGTAGGCTGTTTTTGAACCCAGTCAACGATGGGTACTTTTGCTAGTATATATATATATATATATATATATATATATATATATATATATATATATATATATATATATATATATTGGCGAAAATCTTTCTCCAGTTCTTTGATTGCACCGTTCGGGAGCATCTGGAGCATCACTAACAACTCAAAATATTGATTCATCTAACCAGAAAACGTTCCTGAACCAGTTTGTATCTTTCTTGCCATAACATGAGTAAATCTCTTTCTAGCATTGATGTTCTTCTTAGATAAAAATGGCTTCTTTGCACGCCGTTTAGAGAAAAATCCTATTTCTTTCAGTCGTCTAGGTATTGTATATCTAGAAAGTGAAATTCCAGCCCCTGTTTTGAATTCTTTGCTATGGTCAACATAAGTTTTCTTTCGATCCTTCAAAACAGTTAATTTAGGCCTGTGGTCGTTCTTCAAAGTGGATGCTCTAGGGCGACCAGATCCAGATTTCCCTTTTACCAAGCATTCGACTTCAAACCTTGACCAATTCGCTTCATTGCAGAAAAAGATCCTTTCACATTTTATTTTCTTAAAATATAAAATAATAGCTTGTAAGTCATTTTGGACTGCCTTCATCCTGCAATTTGTTTTTTTTTTATATCCTCGCCAAAATAGGGCTTTGCCATTTCTGGGATTAATTTGTTCACTTATTTTTTTATGTTATGATAATAATGATCTGCAAAATAGAAATGTTCAGTTAAAATTAACAAACATTCATGGAAAAATATTGAAAAATCGATTTCTTCCTTCTTTCACTCTTAGCCGATTTTTTTTTTTTTGCTGAGCATATATATATATATATATATATATATATATATATATATATATATATATATATATATATATATATATATATATAAATATTATGTAAATTGTCCAATTAGGCAGGAGCAAAGTGTGCTATCTGCTTTGATATTTCACTTAGTATTTTACGTCCTTAAACAGTGAAGCCAAAGTTCTTTTAAACTAGGACGTTTTTTTTTTATTTTGTCCCATCGAGAACGACTCTTCTACTGAGAAGCTGGATTTTCCCTACATTAACACCCCAACTTGTTTCAAACTCTGCCCTCGTGAGAAAAAAAAATCCATTTCTCTTAATATAAACCTATATATGTACACGATTCATCCCTAAACTAAGTAACCAATCATTATTAATTTTTTGTAAGAGGTATGGCCTATGTTTAGTTGAATGCAAAAGAGGTAGACTTTCGTGAATTTTCAGATAGTTTCGATTTTTGTGAGATGTCAATAATTAAAAATAAGACATCATTATAATATTGCCGCTATTTTCAGTTTATTTAGTGGATTTACAAAAAGTTTTTAATGGCCTAATACAGCAGTACTATTTTTCATATGTCCAATTAACCATCCTCTGGCCCCGACATCTTTATCCATGCGCTCAAGGATACAGTTTTACGAATGAAAAACGTAAACGACGCCATTTATCAATATCAGATATTGCCTCTTAGGGCGGTTAAACATCAGCTGTGGCAAAGGAGACAGCCTGTATACAGGGCGAGTCACGGCAAACGGATGTTTTTGATTCACTATTTTTCACGCAAGCGTCATAAGCAAACACGCGGTGTTCACGATTCCACGGTAGCATGAGGGCGATGAACTGAAAATAAAACGCAATTCAAAATCAATAACTAATTAAAACAAAAAAAAAAAAATAACGTAAAAGATAAACAAATAACAACAAACTAAACGGTATCTTAAGCAGGTTTAAAGCCTACTTCCTCATCCCCTATCCTTTACTCAAGGAGAGCAATGACCGTTCTAAAGAACGTCCGTTTCCTGTGACTCACCCTGAATACGTGTAGTAGCAAGAAGCCCAGACGTTTCATAGATTAAATTTGTTCAACGAATATCCCACCCTCCCATGTTTTTTATTGTCATCGAAATCTGTGTAATCGCCCATTTTTTAAAACCAAATTGATTGATTCCCTATTAAGGACTCACTGCGGTGTACGAGGAGGAAGCTTCACGTGTTTCCCCACAGTGACTTCGTCTGCAATACACTCTAAGCTACATTGAACTGTAAACAACCTACACTTAATTTTACCAAATTATTTTTTATCTAATGGCTTAAATTAAAGTTTCAAATGCAGTATGTGCCGTAATTTAATTGTCCTCTAAACGGAAAAAAATTATTTATATCGCGCCCCTATCATACCAAAGAGTCTTACTGTTGAGTTTATACTCCGCGTCTTTCTGCTTTACGTTGATAATAGCTTAAATCAATGTTTAAATTGTAAGAGTCAGTTATCATGATTCAATTGTGTTTTAAACAGAAACATTAATCTTGAACGCTCCCCTGTCATATTATAGAACTTAGTATACATTTTATATGACAGGCCTTTCTGCTTGTGCGGCAATAAAACTTCTCAAATACATTACATATTTTGTTTATTTATTAATTCATTTCATTTTCTTTTTGTATGAGGCTTCATAATTTGTGCATTCATATCTTGGCGGACTATTATCCTCGTTTTCATAGTTGCTGTTCACTCACGGTTTGACCAACTCATCCACAGACCTTCCTCAAGTGGCTAACCGCGACGGAATAGGAATATTGTGTCTTTTAACTACATCCCCAGTAACTACTGCCTTACATAGTTGTTGTTTCGCCACATTTTGTCGCCAACTAATTCTAGTCTGCTTTGAGTATGATTGCGTCTCGTAGTTCATCTAAAACACAGTTTTGGCTGACTCAATTCTAAGGAGCAAAATGTGTACTCTCATTCAGGTTCTGCGCATGACAACGATACACACACACACACATACACACACACACACACACACACACACACACACACACACACATATATATATATATATATATATATATATATATATATATATATATCTTTATTAATGGAAAATAATGTCTGGCACAGAGAAAAAAATATCACTAATGGTAAATTGACAAAGATTTTCAACCCTACAGTGATCTTTTTGACACCCTAGGGTTGAAAATCTTTGTCAATTTACCATTAGTGATAATTTTTTCTCTGTGCCAGACATTATTTTCCATTAATAAAGATTGTTTGAATTTTGCATTGTTTATAAAACTTCCCAATGTCTTTGATTGTGTTAAAATTACGGAAATACATCCTAAAAAATAAAGTACCTATTTACGTTCAAATTCCTTCAGATACTTTTTGGACATCTCTTTTATATATATATATATATATATATATATATATATATATATATATATATATATATACAAACACACACACACATTATCATATATATACAATTTTTTTTTTTACGATAATAGTTAAATACCTACAGACACTGGTGTTTCACCCTTTCGGGGATCTTCTGTGCAGAGTGTCACGATTAACACCAGTCGACAGATTCGAACCCGGCAACACGAGCTCGATTAGCAAAGACCTATCCAATCGGCTACCATTAACCGTGAGAAATAACGTTGAATTTAATTTTAAATGTTCTTTACGCCAGTCAGACAGTGATCTAATCGTTATACGATGATCTATGCATAAGAGCTAAATTGACCGATTTAATTCAACTGAAAGTGCTCAACAATAAGAAAAGAGTTTCATAAAGGAGCTGAAATAATTATTTACTATAATAATTGAATACCTACAAACACTAGTGTTTCATCCTTTCGGGAATCTTCAGTGCAGGGTGTCACGATTAATACCAGTCGACAGATTCGAATATATATATATATATATATATATATATATATATATATATATATATGTGTGTGTGTGTGTGTGTGTGTGTGTGTGTATGTGTGTCTATATGTGTGTCTATGTGTGTGTGTGTCTGTGTATATACATATATATATATATGTATGTACATATATATATATATAAATATATCTATATATATATATATATATTAATAATATTTAATTATTATAGTAAAAAATAATTATGACAGCCCCTTTAAGAAATTCGTTTCTTATCGTTGAGCACTTTCAGTTGAAGTCGGTCAATTTAGCTCTTATGCATAGATCATCGTAAAACGATTAGATCACTGTCTGACTGACGTAAAGAACATTTATTATTAAAATGTTTAAATTCAACGTTATTTCACGCGGTTAATGGTAGCCGAATTGATACGGTCTTTGCTAATCGAGCCAGAGATGTCTCATGTTGCCGAGTTCGAATCATTCGACTGGTGTTAATCGTGACACCCTGCACTGAATATTCCCGAAAGGATGAAACGCTAGTGTCTGTAGGTATTTAATTATTATAGTAAAAAGAATAACTATAAATATAATTATTTTTTACTATAATAATAATATATATATATAATATAATATATAAAATATATATATATAATAAATATGGTATATATATAATATATATATAATAAATATAACATATATAATATATATATATATATTATATTATAATATATATATGTATATATATATGTATATATATATATATATATATATATATATATATATATATATATATATATATATATATATATAACTAGTAAAAGTACCCGTCGTTGACTGGGTTCAAAAACAGCCTACAGAAAACGGACTCTGATTTATGAAAGTATGATAGGTTATGAAAAGGAAGGGTTGTAAATTTGGATTGAATTTGGGGGTATCAAAACCAAAGCAAAATATGATGAAAGTAAAAATAAAATAGATACACCCATAATTTATTATACCATACCTGTTCACACTGAAACACTTATCACAATATTCTGTGGATCTATATAAAAAAACCTTGTTAAACTATGTGACATATTTCCATTCTATGGAGGTCAGGTACAAACGAAAACCCCATAATTTTATTATACCATATTTGTTCAAACTGAAACATAATTATCAAAGTATACTTACGCAGATAGATATGAAAAGTCTTTATTAAAGTTTGTGCCTATTTCCATTCTATGGAGGCCAGGCGCGAACGCAGACCACACAATTTTGTTATACCATCCCTATTTACGTTAAAAATACTTATCAAAGTATTTTTATGTATATCTATATCGAAAACATTGTAAACTTTTTTTAAAATTTAATTTTTTTTATATCCATACTTTGTGGACCAGGCGCGAATGAAGACCCCACAATTTAAATGAATCATCATTATGCCAGATCAAACATACCCATTCCTGTGTCTCGATACATCTTCTATCATTATATGTAATCAGTTTTTTTAAATAGTGAACCATATAGGAGCCTATTCGTGACCAGACACACACATACACACACAGACATTCAGCTTTATATTATAGATATATAATAATAATAATAATAATAATAATAATAATATATATATATATATATATATATATATATATATATATATATATATATATATATATATACTGTGATGTTTTTACGTGTACCCTCTAGGTAGAAGATTTAACTATGTAGCAACGAGGAAAATAATGGATGAGATTAGATTTCACGGAATGCTTCGATAAATGCTAATAAACGAGAAAAGACCAAATCTGACAGGCCCAAAAGGAACAAACATGGAGGAGATTGGACCGATCGATGGATGACAATAGCGATTAAGAACGGAAGGTTGGAAAATGCAGAGTATCCGAATGAATGACTCAATCCAAACGAGTGAATGATAACGGCCCTAATAACAGAGAAAGAAATGGAACAAAGACGGCGAGGAAAGAAAATAAAGAAAAATAAGGATTACAATGGTAGCCAAAGATTAAGAATACGTAAGGACGTACGTACGTACGTACGTATGTATGTATGAATTATTATCAAATATGCCCGAAATATTAGGATAGATTATATTGTAGAGCCCCAGAAGTGATAACTAATCTACGAGAAGGAATAATCCGGACACAATGCAAAGGCTTATTGTGTTTAATTCCAATTTTATGTAATACAGTAGAACCCCGGGATACGGTGGCCCTAGGAGCCGTTTTTGTTTTTTTTTAGATTACGGTGTGGAATACAATGTTTTTCCGGCCCCCGGCTACGGTATTTACCCCACCCCTCTTAAGGTGGTATTTATGATGTTATTTTATTATATACATGAGTATTATATACTCTACTGTATACGACAGAATCACGTTGACACACCAGTTCTCGCCAGACCACCGAATTTAAGCAACCTTGAGCCTAGCCAGTACCACATTGGTGTCCATTTTGGAAGGCGAGGCGCTATTTCTACCGTGACGTAAAAAATACCAGGTTGGGAAACTGGCACGGCCTATACTTCTCTCGAGGGTAGATGGGACTCTCTTAAGCCGTGGTAGACACCACATCTTTTGATGGCGTCACGATAAAAAAAAAATAATACTCTTGATAGCCCGGCCAAAGTATGAAGTATTCAGCTCCAGACAAGATTTGAATTACACTACAAACTTGTGTAATGAGTTCAATCTCGGCTGCGACCGCATGTTCTTTTTTATGTACTGTATTTTGTTACTAATTTTTAATATGTATTGGCCAATATATTACTTAGGCCCCGCCATACGGCGATTTCATCTTACGATCCCAACCATGGAACAGATTAAAGGCGTACCCCGGGGTTCTATTGTACACCGAGACATCAAGGTTTCTGTCATTATTACTAAAACATATGGAAAGTCACAATTAGAATTGTTACATAAAAGGGCTGCCCCTTTCTCATGTGAGAAGACAGACGAGGTAAGTGAAAATGATATTAGGAAACGGCTAGAATCGAACCCTGTAGGCAAGTGGATAATTGAAATCCTAGGAATGCAGTTCATTGTTAATTCTTTTAGAAATAACTAAATATTATTTATGTAGGGAAAAAAGCGATTGTCCATTATTTTAGAATACCTGAATATTAAATATGTCAGTTAAAAGAATGGACAATGCGAGTTAAAAATATTGTTTTAAAATAGGTTATATATCAAACAATTAAAATTGAGAATTCTTTGTTTGCCAAAAGTGTGTCGGACAGACATATGTAAATCCACGTGAAAGTTAGTCACGTTGAGAACCACACTGCTTGCGTCATAAACAAAGGAGATTTCTCAATATATGAATCGAGGGTTCGAAGTTAGGAGTTGATTAGGATCAGATAATCAGAGCAGATCACACACCGTCATAAAGTCAGTTGGGGAGTGGGAGCCCCTTAGAGCCGAAGGGAAAAGAGTAGATCATGTGGTCGAAAAGGCTTGAATTCCTGACTTCATCAATCGGTCGAGAGATGAATAAAGAAATCACCATTTATCATTTGTAACCGTTTGTCTCGTGTCGTCATTCCTCATAACCGAAAAGCTAAATGTGTTTTGTATATTCGTCTATAAACAAACTCTTGTATAACGCCCTTACAAGTAATGTGCCTCCTCCATCATAAGTGAAGTACCTCCTCCCCTGTTTTGTGTGCATTGTCTCTGCCTTTGTTTGTTACTGCCACTTTTGAGGTTACAGCATCTGGCACAATCCAGCATCATAAAGTACAATAAGAATTCAATTTTTGTTTTGTATTCGACTATCGCCTGAAAAAACATCTTAATTGAACTGTGCAACCGAATTACCATTAGTATGTATATCGACTGAACTCGAATTCATAGTCCTCCCTTACCAAACTTTCACAAAACACTCGACTAGCTACAACCACTATATACGATCCCCCCACTCTCTATTTGTGCCTAAATCTAAACGCAGATTCCCTAAAGAAAGCCTAAAGAAATCCGCTTTCCAAGATTTACCTTCCTGTGGAACACTGTTCCGCTGGCCTGCTTCCCTGTTGAATACGACATACTAACTTTAAAATCCAATGTAAACAAGTTCTTGATTAGCCATCCCCATTAATAATAAAATTCTATCCAATCTACAACATTAACAATTACTGTACTACCATCTTACATTCATTAACCCTTATCCTCAAGTGGCCTCCGGGCCTTGATAAGTGGTAACTCCAAGTAAAACAAAACGATGCGGCCACCATCTTAGAGTGAATATTTGTTATTGTACCACTTTGTTACAACGGTTATGAACTTTTTTTTTGTTTTTGTCTTTTTAGATGGGAATTGATTATTCGTATTATCTGGATTCTTCGGACTACTGTTCTCATTTAAATATTTATTTGCACAAATTAACTTCCGAACTATTACAGACGTATCTTGTTTAACTCGCTAATCTTTCTGTCGTTCTCGGGAATCTGCATAACATTTCAAACGTAACCTCTATTTATAACCATAGCTGTAGCAGACTCTCTTTCACCATAGAAAGAAGTCAGCGAAACGTTACGTAAAAAAAGTGAACATTGGATATAAACAGGGTCAAAAAAAAAAAGGAATGAACTTGTTGTGCTAAGAGGAATAAATTAAGGATTGTCTTTTGCAATATGATTGAAATACTTGTATTGAACTATTTAGCACATTATTACTTTCTGAATATATATAAGTACTATTAATTAATCTCATTTTAGTTAGTTCTATATTTTAACTGCAATAGGGACTATTTTCATAGGAATGGTAATACACTCATATTTGCTGCATTTTATGTGGTTATTTTATTTAAAAAAAGCTAACTTTCGCGCTATCCAGAAAAACGTCACCTTTACTAAAACATATCTGTTCATCGATTATATAGATCTCACATGTCTGTTAAAATGTATGTATGTATGTATGTATGTATGTATGTATGTATGTATGTATTTCTGCCTAAAACTTTCGACAAAGGCGACGGATTTTTACGTGATCGGTACCGTTATGAAACTCGACACTTTCTACGACAAATATTAGAATTTTAGCTAAAAACATTCATTTCTTATCTCTCAACTTAGCACTTTTCTACAAGGGGGGGTCGCTTTTTCGCCAATATTTTCGAAAGTCATCCATCTTTTCGATTGACTTGCCTTAATTTAAGCCTTCGCCACTTCCAGTTTGGCGATGAACGCAACAGCAAAGACGTCACCTTTTATTTTCACAATCTTTTCCTGCTTCCTGGTACGGGTTCTAGCCTGCCTGCCTGCCTGCTATCACATTTTTTTTCTTTTGTTCAACACACACTGCCAAGCACCCAGGCAAACCCAAGCACCCAGGCTATTCTATATATATATAAAAGGCAAAATGTGTATGTGCGTGCGTGTGCGTGTGCGTGTGTGTGTGTGTGCGTGTGTGTGTGTGTGTATGTGATAAACTTCCGACAGACGTGTTGGAACCTGAGCAGACCGGGATCGTTTTAAAGATCGATCCTTCGGACGAAAAAATATCGAAAAATTGGTCAAAACCATTATTTCCTTCACCCTCATTTGGTCAATTTTCTACAAGGAGGATGCGATTTTTGCGTTGCCAAGTTATCTTTTCATCCAGTCGCGCGATTGAGACATCGACTAGGATGTCATGCTTTTTTTTTTCCTCCTGAGCGTTACGGGTTCAAGCCTACCTGTCTGCTACCACATTTTTAACACCTTTCTTCACCCGGTTGTCGTTTTGATTTTTTTTTTTTTTTTACTCGACATACCCAGGCAACGCTGGATTGTTTTTAAAAATTGTGTTGTTGTAGAAAGTTTTAACATTTTAACAGGGTTATTTATATGATTTCTTCCGTTCGCTTCTTTTCTCTCTTTTTTTTTTCTTTTTTACGCCTCGCCCTTGCTCATTATTCTTATTACACAACCTCTACACACCCGGGCAACGCCGGGTACACACGCTAGTTAAATATATTTCTCATTCCGTGTTTAGTGTTAAATAATGTCTCCCGTAAAAATTTCCACCCCCTCCTAGTATTCGCTCAATTTTTGACGCATTTGGGACTACCGCTGAAACATGCCCAAACTCTGAAATTAACGACACATGTCAATTTCCAAATTTCTAGAGAATTGATTCATATATTTGCGTCCTTTCTTTCTTTTCTTGTTTCTTTCGAGAATAGATTCATATATTTGCGCCCTTTCTTTCTTTTCTTGTTTCTTTCGAGAATAGATTCATATATTTGCGCCCTTTCTTTCTTTTCTTGTTTCTTTCGAGAATAGATTCATATATTTGCGTTCTTTCTTTCTTTTCTTGTTTCTTTGCGCTTTTTCGCTTCTTTTTTTCTTTTTGTTTTCTTTTTTATTATTGCGATTTTTTTTTTTTCACTTTCGTTTGGTTTCCATTACTTGTGACATGGACGATAAGATGAAGAAGCGTTATATAAGGACAATGGAAATGCCGATTACATAAAGCCGATAATGTCCATTCTTCATAATACACACACATATTTATTCAATTTGTATTTTTTTTAAATATATATTTTGAGAAAATACGGCATGTAACATGGCCATTATGTTTTAACCGTGTTCCTATTTACAATGCCTCCCCACGGGACAGAGTTAGACACCAGGGTCGTTTTTTTTTAATGTGGAGAAAAGAAACAAAAAGAAAAATTGTCTCAGTCGTAAAGGATTTCCCCTCCACTGACAGAGAACAAGAAATTGAAGTGTATCTGAAGAACAGACACTACACTTTGATCTTGCGTGTTGTTACATTTCAACCACTCAGACCCACACGTTGCCCAGTACCGTCGCAGAAACAATCAAAAAACAAAAGACATAAGAAATACGATTCAGCATTTTTTCAAGATATATACAAAAAAAAAGCATTTATTCGGCATATTCACGTTGAACCACCGGTTCTCGCAAGATCACCAAAGTTAAGCAACGTTGAGCAGCACCAAAATAGCGTAACGGTGAGAAGCATTAACTGTCGCATAGGCGGTCGAGTTTCGATCCTGGCTTTAGGTAGTTGCTAGTCTAGTCACTCTGATGAGATGTGATACAGCGAAACAGTAGTGTATATATATATATATATATATATATATATATATATATATATATATATACTGTTGGGACGATTAATCGTAATAGGAAAGAAACGAAACTTTTTTAGGGTATTGAGATCAGAAAAAATTATGCCTATTTTGCAATGCCAAAAACGATTCATTTAACTATCCTTTTTTTTTATTTAACCGAAATCTTTCCATTAATAGTAGGAATAATAAATAATAAATATTTATTAATTTTAAACCAACAGTAATACTAAAATTTATAGATTATCGCCGCCCCCTATAAGTGTTTTTTTTTCCTCCTGAGATGATATATATATATGTATGTACATTTACCTTGTGTTTTTACGTTAAGCAGAAAAAAAAGAAACCATTTTATGGTAAAATATTTAGAGATTTATAAAGAATCAGAATAGGAATCTTTAATTGTGTCGGGGTCGGAAATTTAATACGGAATCGATAATTTTATCGAAAAATTTCAAGTCCATAATTAATCAAGCTCTAGTCAATCCCCTTACAACTGCTAAACTTCTGACAGACCATCAATATGGATTTGGGCACGCCCGATCTATAGCATATATCGGAACAGTAATCTCTGCACGTATATACGAAACAAAACAGGGGTGGATAAAGCGGTAACCCTAGATATATCTAAGCTTTTGGTCTTCTCATGAAAATCAGATCACGGTATCACTGGTCGAATACTTAACATAATTAAATCATTGTTAACTAAGAAAAGAATCCAGGTTGTCTTCGATGGCCGTACATCCAAACAATATTATATAAATTCGGGTGTACCTCATGGGTCTATCCTTGGACTTTTATTATTCCTAATATTCATAAATGACCTCCCTGATAAAATTGTCTCTGAGATGGGTATATTTGCAGATGACACTATGCTCTATAAAAGGTACAAGGGAATAAATAATGGACGCATATCTAAGGAAATGGCAGAAACACTAGAAGAAAACCTCAGATCTATAGTGAAATGGGAACATAAATGGATGGCCACATTCAATGCTGCCAAATATAAGCTTGTTTCCTTCAATAATTGCAAAAAAGCTTCTCAACCACCAATAGCTTTGACTAAAGATACATTACCTGAAAGTACTTCTTTCAAACTCCTTGGCTTAGCGTTCAGAGGCAACATGAGTTGGAACAGATACGTTGAGAGCATTGCCAGGGGCGCTGCGAAGAAGCTGGGCTGTGTTTATTTGCTTCCCCACGGAGCAAATAAGGCATGAGGCCGTTTTTTAATGTGGAGAGGGGGAGAGTGAAAGGAAAAGGGGACCAGCTCCTGAGAGGTGGGAAATGGAGGCCGGATAGTGAGAGCCTCTTGGTATATAGGGTTGCCCCTACATGGAGCAGAAACTCATTGTCACAAGGGCAATGGTCTTTGCTTGCAGCATCTGCTCTCTCTACCGTGCTAGAATGTTACTTAAGCCTGGAAGTATCCTGTACCTCTACAAGGTCAGCATTCGCCCATATATGGATTATTTTTGTCACATTTGAGGCGGTGTACCTGCTTCTAGTCTCTCGCTCCTGGACAGGGTTCAAAATACAGTCGCCAACCTGATAGGTCCCGAACTGTCATCCAAGCTATAATATATATATATATATATATATATATATATATATATATATATATATATATATATATGTGTGTGTGTGTGTGTGTGTGTGTGTGTGTGTGTGTGTGTGTGTGTATATGTATAATTATTATAGTAAATAATTTTTTTAGCCCCTTTAAGAACCTCGTTTCTTATCGTTGAGCACTATCAGTTGAAATAAAAAATAAAGTCGGTCAATTTAGCTCATACGTGCAGATCATCATATAATGATTAGATCACTCTGACAGACGTTAAAAAAGCATTTTAAAAATTAATGTTTAAAATTCAACAGCGTTTCTCGCGGTTGATGGTAGCCGAATTGATTAGGTCCTTGCTAATGAAGCCAGGGATGGCTTTAGTCGCTGGGTTCGAATCTACGGAGTGGTGGTAATCGTCACACCCTGCACTGATGATTCCTAAAAGGATGAAACACTAGTGTCTGTGGGTATTTAATGATTATTATATTAAATAATTATATATACATATATATATATATATAATTATTTACTATGAGAGAGAGAGAGAGAGAGAGAGAGAGAGAGAGAGAGCAATGCCAGCTACTAGGATTTGATTAAATATGATTTTTTGGAGCTAAAGAAATCATAAGCATGTTTCTGGAGAAAACTTTACAGCATACTTTAACAACACAAAGTTTCATATGAAAGCCCCCTTGTCATAATTTTTAATATCTGCCAATAGAGAAGACATTTTCAGTTATAGTGTAATGTTATGACCCTTTAGGCTGTGATCATAGCGTAGTATCTGTTAACTGTAGCAAGCGGGGTCAAGGGTCAAAACATTATTATTATTCTTATTGTATTCTTGTTAATTGATTTGAGCGACTGATGGTCGCTGGACCAGTTATTATGATTAGAAGAATAAACAATTAAATTGCGGAAGAAATGATTGACGTGTGAATCGCAAAAGGAACGTGAAAATAGAAAATATAAGTAAACATTATTTTGGGGGTTTCACTAAACAAATAACTAGTTGTGGATTAGGTTGGTCTGAGACACGTAATTAGGTGACGTAGAGAACACATGATGTAGTTAGTTTTAAAGAGATTCAGAGAGTCGAGGATTGACCACTAGAGCAGACAGACGTCTAGACAGGGGTGGACAGACAGCTAGGAGCGGGCTGTAAGAACAGAAAATGTAGACTAACTGCAGATCCTGTGAAAACCATTTGAGACAACTGTAATAAACCTATATCATAAAAATAAAAAGAGTTGTTTTAATGGTTTCACAAATAAGAACAGATGTCTCAATTGGTTGGTGCTGATCGCTTCATGGTTCGTTACGGAGCAGCGGGAAGATACAGAAGAACTCTTCAAGAAAAAGGTATGAAGCATATATTATTATTCTTATATATGAACTGTACAAATATCCCGTGTGATAAGTCTGATACAACATGACTCGGTTTACACGTCAATATCATGTCCTCGTCGCTAAACAACATACATACGATTTATACGTTTATTATCTGTCTGTTAAAAGAACAATATCTCGCATCCACTAGATAACGCATGACACGTTTTAATATAACATCTCCTCTAATAGAAACCAATATACAACAATACAAACGGAATAATCTCTTTTGCAATTAAAAAAAAGAATTACGCTTCCTCTATTTGCTCCTATTTCTGACATGAATTAAATTTCGAAATTTCGTACCGAGTCCCGAGTTCCACTTACCGGCTTTAGAGCGCGACGAGAGGCGCATGAAGAATAACATCTCCGATGATACCTTGTTTAGGTATTATGGATTTGGTATCGATAATAAAAGCTTTAGAAAGAATAAAAACACAGTATCAATCTGTTTCCTAAATGTCTGACCATTAACTCGGAAGACTTCCATCAACACATGATTATGTCATTAGTCGATCGATGGAAAATGGTTATCGATTCTCGTGGATCGTATTTCGATTAAATAAGTGCTTGATTTATCTATTATAAAACGTTCTTTTATACAGTCGACGCTTCATGCACAAAGACCTAATAAATATTGATGTAAACTCGACGAACAAAAGCTAAACTGATGTAGGTCAACTGGGGATGATGATCAGGAAACATATCGATCTTAAACCCAGGAAAATATGCCATGAGTCTTAAATATGTTTAAAGTAATCAAACAATCGATAAATACTCTCGGCTTTTGCTTTTCGCATACTCTCTCTTTGTAGAACTCGTATCTAAGATTTTCTGTATTATATATATATATATATATATATATATATATATATATATATATATATAATATGTATCATAATATGTATTATATATATATACATATATATAATACAGAAAATCTTATATATATATATATATATATATATCTTTAGATATGAATATAGATATATGTGTGTGGTTGACACACCAGCATATATATATATATATATATATATATATATATATATATATATATATATATATATATATATATATATATATTCTCATAGCATTTATATGCTAGTTAACACGTCGCAGACCGGATCTTGTAATCTGAAACTTACTTATTAAGAGTTTATCTTTTTATATTTTTATATTTTATTTATCTATATTATTTTCATATATTAGTAAAAATAGTAACCGCATTATTTTACATTTTTTTGTGTGGGAGAGTGGCAATATCCACTGGAGAGCCATGTATTTAACAGCTGTCCTGTCTGTAAATCTCCGAAACAGCTACATGGTAAGCAGCTGATGATCCCCGTTTTCTATTTACAAAATTTTAGTTAAGGTTTTCTCTTTTCATCCTTATGTAGTTAAATTCTGTTTTAAAATTGAAGGCTTTTGCGAAATCGGCTTATGCAAGTGCTAAGTCTATTTCTATTTAATAATTTTAATTAAGGCCTTTGTTCATCTTTATATAAATGAATTCTCTTTGGTCATTTTTAGAAATCCGGTTTTGTAGGTGCTTAATCTGCGATAGGTTAAAATTAATATTTTTTTCCCTTCCGGGAATTTAAACTGCATTCTTTATTTTCATTTTTGCATTTTTTTTTCAAAGCTTCTTTAGAATATATATAGTGGTAGTACCTGTTAGGGTAAAATAGAAACCGACTTGAAAACAACAAATATATTCTATTAAAAAAAATTCTTCAAAATCATTGGATTCGGCATTAAATAACCTGAAAAGGGTTGATATGCCGTAAAACAAAATAAGCAAACAAATAAGAAATTCGTTCTTAACTGGTAAGAACACGGACTTCTTCCTGGTCCGGCCCGATCACTTATTTAAAGCATTAGTATGTTCAGTGTAGCGGCTATGGAATATAAAAATATTTTATTTTGCTCTATTTATTGAGCACTCTTAATAACCTTGTTTTTATTCACGAGGCTTCCCTCCTGAACTTGTTATATATATATATATATATATATATATATATATATATATATATATATATATATATATATATATATATATATATCCTTTCGTTGTTTCTGCTTTAATATTTATTTTGTTTATCTTCGTCCTTTAAAAAGATGTAATCTTTAATACATTTTCTTTGTATGTACTGAACAGCAAATTATATATACATATATATATATATATATAATATATAATATATATATCCATATATATGTATATACTAGCATGAGTACCCAGGGTTGCCTGGGTTTACATACAGTTCCGTTTGGAACACACCTGCTACACTAATCATTTTCATCATTGGTAACATGGATACCCTCACAACAATTCCATAAATAAAAGAACGGATAAAAACATGTAAATTTAATCGTTCCTTAAAAGAAGAAGTACCTGATACCCTCTCCACCAGATATTTCGCCAGAATGGATACAGATAGAAGAACCTACTTCCCGGATATTGAGTACTATGAATACCTACCCTAAAAATAAATAATTAAAAATAAATCATTAGAACTTTTGTTTCACTAAAGATAACAGCGAATGCCCGCGTGATCGCAAAAATAAATAAATAAATAAAAATAACCAAGTAGATAGAACTCCTAAAAAAATGAAGATCTATCAACAATTAATTTCAAAACAATTAAATTATATTTTTCATCATTTTATGCTTCTAATGTAATCTCCCTCCAAAATAACAAAAATGAATTTGTCATATGTTGGGGTTCATTTTGTTTATAAAAGTGTAAGGTGAAAGTACAGAATGGTGTCATAAAAATTAATTAAATTTATAATTATTTTATATTTCAAATGTAATTCCCACGCCCACCAAACAAAAAAAAAACTGTATTTGTCATGTTTTGCCCCATCCATCTCGATCGCTAAATTTGAAATATATCTCGTTGAATGCTTTGTGGCTAAAAATGGGTGTTCATTTTTACGTTAAATTTATATAGAAAAGTGATCCCCCACTTTAAAATGTTAATTTTCTTTTTTTCGAAATTACTTCTTTCATATTATTTATAAAGATTGTTTAAACGTATTTGGGCCCCCAAAAAGTAGGTCCTAATTTTTTAGGGGTTAAAAGACGCTGAGTCACGTCGTAAAAATGTACCTTTTTTTTAATTAGAAATTAAAGTTTGTAATCGATGATATTAACGTGAAAAAAAAAGAAAGAAAAGTGTAAATTGTGGAATTCAGAGAGGGGCAGTAGATCCTATTTTTTAGGTATTAAACAACGATGGGTCACATCGTAAAATTTGCGATTTCTGTATAGCTGTTTAAAGAATAATAACAACAAACAAATGAAATGATCGGAAGATTCTAAGGGGCAAATAACTCTAAAAGTTTTTTTAAAAATTCGATGTTGAAATAATAATTCCCCAAAAAATAAATATGTTATCAATATAATTATTGTTTAAAATGTATTAAAAACAATTTTAAATAAAACACTGAAAACAATTCTCTCGCTAGAAACATTAATTAAGATACCGCTATTTAATAAAATCGATTTTTCTTAATGTCATATGCAAATGACATAATCTTTTTATTGTATCTAGTTTCCAAGAATGAAGCTATATATAGAAATAAATGAAAGAGTAAACTTGTGTATATATTAATCCAATTGTGAACAAA
The DNA here is from genome assembly GCF_053919585.1 of Euprymna scolopes. Taxonomy (NCBI): domain Eukaryota; kingdom Metazoa; phylum Mollusca; class Cephalopoda; order Sepiida; family Sepiolidae; genus Euprymna; species Euprymna scolopes. The sequence continues at coordinate 129,181,386 of NC_136488.1, forward strand.
CAAACAAACAGACAGGATTACGGATTTATATATATATATATATATATATATATATATATATATATATATATATATATATATATGCATATGCTAGTGACAACCCGGTTCTCGCCAGATTACTGAAGTTAAGCAACGTTGAACCTGGCTAGTATCAGATGGGTAACTATTTTGGAATTCTAGGCGCTGTATGTGCTTTCCCCTCATTTCGGCATTGTTTGCAGTCGTCCTGTGCCTCCACTGGTATTCAACAATGTTGACTCAGGAGAGACGTGGTTGGAGATTGCGCAACTCTTGCCACACAAATTTACCGCGCATGCACCCTTACAGTGGCTATCCGTAATCTGTCAATACTGAAGGAAGCCACAATATATATATATATATATAGAGAGAGAGAGACAGACAGACAGACAGACAGAAAGACAGAGGGAGAGTGTGTGTTTATGTATTCAAATTTCATTAAAAAATAATCACTTTTCGAAATAAAAATTTATTGTTTGAACCAAAGAATACAATGTTTAAATTAATGTCCTTAATCCATGGATTTTCAATGTAGGTACATCTCTATATCTCACAGGAAGAATTCTAGCAAAGTACTAATGCTGGTTCAAAATGATTTTTCTAAATAGTATATATAGAGAAAATATTCAAGATGAAATGCCTTTAAAGGAAATAGAGAAACGAAATGAGTGTTGAAAGCAAAAAAAAAAAAAAAAAGAAAAAGTACATGATAATTAGAATCCAAATATAGAAATAATCATTGCAAAAGAAAGTATGATGGTAAAATTAAGTTGCATGTTGTTTGAAGATTGGTATATTGCAGGTAAAAACCCAAAGTTTCTGGTAATGCATCCAAAGCAAATTGGCAACAATCCTTTGCGAAAATTATTCTGTTTTATTTTTGACTAGCGGGGGTACCCAGCGTTGCCCGAGCGTTTGTTTCCGGGACGGGAGGGGGGAGTTTTAAAAAATGTTATGGTAGGTAAGTAGGAAGGATCAAACCCGGAGTCATGAGTAAAAGTAGGAAAATAAAGTGTGAAAAAAAAAAAAAAAAAAAACATCTGCAACGTTAACAGTTCGGCCACCAAGAAAAGTCCATTCCAGTTGTTTAGGAAAAAAAAAACAAAAACGACTACGGTAGGTCGGCGCGAACGTGAAAATATAATGTGAATTGTCCAGCACGCTAACCACTACGCCACAGAGCACTGCAGTTTAGTTTAGTGATTTTAAATAACTTCACATGAAAGAACTACGAAGCCAAACCGGTGTTCTCTTCTCAACTGTTCCTTGTGAACGATCCCCAAACGGTGTTAAGTGGTGGCAGGGGGAGGAGGAATTTATTAGAGAGAAAATATTTTACCACTTCCATTGATCTTAACCGATTTTGGCCGTGACTTATCAGCAGAAAAAGTATAGAAATCTAAGATTATCGAGGAATTTGAGAAACAATAAGCCTATAACACACCTCAGATATTGTTCTGCCGTTTGTGCATATTATATTTGCATGAAATATCTTGATTTTTAATCCTATTAATGTCAAAATCAGACGGGAAAAATGAGTTCATTTTATTTATATAGAGAAGAGAAGAGAAGAGAAGAGATGAATGTTCCTTTGCATACATTTTAAATCAAAATGGTCAGATTGAAGTTAAATTCCGCTTACTTTTTACACTCATTCCCTTTCTCTATGTCCGTTTTCAGTATTCAAATCTGTTTACGAAACGATGACTGACCACTACGCCCATCACCTCAAGACTCTCGTCGCCATCACGAAATTTCTTAAACCACCATATTGCTTTGCGTTCAGTAGTGGTTCCTGGACAAAACGCTTCGTTGATATCGCAAGCTGTTTCAGCGGCTTTTCGGCCTAGCTTGAATTGAAATAATGAAAATTATGCGAATTTGCTTTTTTTGCATGTTGTATTCAACGTCCTGAAAAGAAGACATAATTGTTTTAAAACGATTGTAAGTTAGACGGTTAGATAGAATGAAAAACGTTCTTTAAAATAATATATAAAGTAAAGGTATTATAACGAGAACTTACTTTAAAATAAATCATTTGGAATCAAGATTAAACATTCCGCAAGAAATTTCTAGTCAACCTGATATTATAATGTACCGCTTTACAAGGAAATAGATTCGTCTTATTGCCCATTTTATAGCAGTTATGGTTTTGAAGGCAGCACTTATGTACATATGGAGGTACAAGAAATGGTGAATGCCGGATTGTTGATGTGAAAGGCCTTTCTATAGGCTGTTGGGACTTTGAGAATTTCGTTTTATGCATTCGCGCTAATAAGTTGGCCAACTGATATAATTATTATTATGACTATTATATATCAAATTTGGGGTTGAGATTATTATACGCAAGCGTTGCCAAGATAATCTAACTGAGCGAAATAAATAATAAAATGACTAAAATAAAATACGTATTATATACGTTTGAAACCAAAACAACGCATTATTGCAAAATGAACAGACATTTATTTTGTTTGGAATTTATATTGAAATTTATGAACATTTTCAGTATGACTTTCTTTTTTTTTTCTTCTTCTTCTTGGCTTTAAACGTGTCTAATATGTACTTTATTTTATTCAAACTCAATCAGCGCTTCTATCAAGGAGCACAAACCCTAACGTGAATTCCGCGTGACCATCGCACCATTTCGACATTTGAAAAGACTACCGTAAAATAAACAAACGGATATCTATTTAGTGATTCTATGCTCCAACAACAACATGGCAAAAACAAGAAAGAAAAATATACTGAAGATGAAGGTTTTCTTCGAAATATATTTATGAATTCCAATATAAATTTTAAACAAAATAAATATCTGTTTATTTTGTAATAATGCGTTGTTTTGGCTTCAAACCTATCTCATATGGATTGTATTTTTTTCAAACTCAACCAGCGCTTCTATCAAGCAACACAACCCCTAAAATAAAATGATTGTTTATTCCTGATAAAGCGGTACGTTATAAGAAATAGTTAAAGCTCTGGTATTGCACTATTGAGCTATTGAAGAGCTATCTTTGTGTTATTTGCTTATGTATTTGGACACTATTCCAACTGGCAGATATATTTATAGAAATACACGACAGATGTTTGTTTGTTTTAAATTTTTCTTTGTTTCTGTAGATTTTTTCCGATATGCCGAGAATTTCTTTTTGTTTCAGTTGGTAAAAATGGCTGGAAAAAGTCACTTGCTACGTAATTCAAAATTTACTGAAACTAAGAAAATGCTCAGCAGATTCGAAAGACACAGGAGAAATATAACGGAAAGGAAAACTCGTATTTAACCAGACCTTCTTCGATATACACTTGTGCCCGATATTATTCATACCCCTCGGATCTTTGAGATTTCTATAAGATTATTGCTCAAACCAGAAGGTAGACAATATTAAAGGGATTTCAAACAATAAATCAAGCATAAGCATTTAATTTAAACTCAACAAATAAATAAATTATGCAAGTTTGAAACATTATACAAAGAAATACAATAATGGCACTAGTTCAAAATTATTCATACCTCTCTTACTAATAGTCAATAGCATGCCTTTTATTCTTAATAACTGCCTGTAACCGTTTTGGATATTTATCAACAAGGTTTTTACAAGCATCAACACTGATTTTTGACCATTCTTCAATGCAGTAGTTCTCCAAATCCCTCAAATTTCTAGGTTTCCGCTTTTTAACCTCAGTTTTCAATATGTGCCAGAGGTTTTCGATAGGGTTCAGGTCGGGACTCTGGCTAGGCCATTCCAAAACATTAATTTGATTATCCTCAAACCATTTCTTGACTATTTTGGCAGTATGTTTTGGATCATTATCCTGTTGAAAGACCCAGTTTGGTCCTAAATGGAGCTTCTCCGCATCCTGTCTAATGTTTTTCTGGAGTATCTCCAAATATTGCTCCTTCTTCATGGTTCCATCTATCTTGACCAAACTACCTGGACCACTAGCCGAAAAGGAGCCCCAAAACATTAGGCTACCACCACCATGTTTCACCGTGGGTATGGTGTTCTTTGGGTTGTAAGCTTCTCCTTTCTTCCTCCGAACGTAAGAAGCATCCATATGGCCAAACAATTCAATTTTTGTTTCGTGAGTCCACAAAATACTTGAGAAAACGGACTCTGGAGAATTCACATGGTTCCTAGTAAAATTTAGACGTGCTGCAAGGTGTTTTCCGGTGTGCAATGGAGTCCTTCTTGGTCTTCTTCCTTTCAGACCATTTTCATGCAGAGTCCTTTGCAATGTTTGCCTTGATATTTTTATGCCAGAAGACTCCAGATTTTCTAAAATGTCCTTAGTAGTGGTGGTTGGATTTGCATTAACACTTCTTACAATATTCCTGGTGGCTCTAGCAGACAGTTTCCTTTTCCTTCCTCTACCAATCAAGTTGTTTGTTGTGTGGTGGCTCTGGAATTTTTTGATGATGCTCTGTACTGTTGCTGTAGGGACCTCAAATTTCTTGGAAATTGACTTTTAACCTAAACCATCCTTATGTGAATTCGCAATTTTAGTCCTCAGATCATTACTAAGCTCTTTTTTCTTCCCCATTCTAATAATTTTTATTCTTTTATTGGTTTTCAGTTGATATCATTTTAATTTCTGAAAAATGCAAAAAACGAAATGAAATTAATCAAAGGTTGTATAAAAGCATTCAAAATAAGAATCAAACAGGAAACAAACAGTCAGAAACTCGATTAATACTGAAAAAATAAGGGGTATGATTATTTTTGAACATTGCAGATTTTATAAATAGCTGTATATTTCTTTTATTACAAGTATCCCGAGATTTTAAAATGACGAAAATTATCAGAAGAGGTTTATTAAGAATATGTATCGATATGGACGTAAACAATAAATTCTTACAAAATTACACCAAATAAACTCAATTTTCAAGGGGGGTATGAATAATATCGGGCACAACTGTATATATATATATATATATATATATATATATATATATATATATGAACAAATGATTAATAAAACATGTTAAAAGACATCTTGAAAAAGAGTTAAAAACATATTTAATTTAAAAAAAGGAAACACAAGATAAGTGGATAGTCCTTAATCCGCGGAGTTATTATAAGCTCTACTTCCTTTTCGGTTTTATTGAGCTTTTGCATCTGGTTGAGATTACTTTACTTGTAAATATTAACTCTTTAATATTTATAATATATTTTAAGTTTACCATTTTGATTACCTTGGTAAACTTATTGTAATTTTTATTTTATTTTATATATACATATATATATATATATATATATATATATATATATATATATATATATGTGTGTGTGTGTGTGTGTGTGTGTGTGCATATATATATATCGAATAAATGACAGAAAACTATATTCCAAAATGCATGATGTTGACCATCTTATTATTTATTCTTTTAATTCAGCTGACATTTACAATTTTTTGACAGCAGGTTTCGTAGATTGCAAAATCAATCACTTAATTATTATATCAATCTCTTGATTTTTATTTTTTCCTGTGTGTACTTATCTTTCATTTCTGTATGTACATATATTCTGATATTCTGTGTCCCAAACATTTTATTTTGTTAATATCTTGTCTATTGTATCCTTCTTTTTAGAAATAAAAAACATGGAAATAGAAATGCTTTATCTGCAACAACGGATGACCCGGCAACAATTTCGTGCCAAACGGCGATGTAGAACTCAGTTGCGTTCTCTCTCTTTTGCTTGTCTGACTTGTGTCCCTTTGTTTTCCTTCTGGCTTATACGCAGGGAAACTGCTATCACTATCGATCTTTAAAACTCAATCAAGCTTCGTCATTTTAGAGCAAGTTAAAAGCAATATGATGGTAAATTGAAACTTGATAAACTGATACGTTTGTTTAGTGTAAGTTAGATCGATGAGCCGGCAAACAGCGTTTGTTTGCGTATACTCGCAAAGCCATGAAGCTAACCTTCGTACACCCGAAAACAATTATGCTTAATCCTTAAAAAGATTGCAAAAAAAAAAATCGAATACAAACTAGTCATTCCTAACGATTTTACTGCATCGCGTCATACAAGCTTTCCCCAGAATATCGATTATTCACGTTAGAAAACAGTAAATAACGATACTATTGATTATTTGACATATGGAATTTTTGACAGTTGAGCTATTAAATTACGCTTCTACGGGAATGGAGAAAAGAAAACGAAAAACACTTCAACTGAATTTTGCAAAAATAAATAAACTGATATATTTTTAATTCGTCCCTAAACTCAACCTCCGTTTGTGCATACCATGGATAAAGCAGAACGAATCGACATCCGGTCTTCTTAGAAATGAGATAGAGATAATAAAAAAAGATTGGATTTTTTGCGTATTTTTCTTTTTCGTCACATATCTATAACAGCTTAATCTCTTCCTGACGGTGGGAAGGACGGTAGGCACATGATAATTTTGAACTATTCGGCTAACAGTGCTCTTGTGAAAATCCACATCAAGGCCCCTCATTCTCTGGCAGTCTCTTTCTTTGTGTGTGCTCCGTAAAGACATCTTGGACGCGAAACCATAAATTAATTGACGTTATATAACAATCGTGCGTCCCTCCCATATATATATTTCATGTCCTTAACCAAACTTAACCCAACTTTGTATGCAACCTCCTAGTTTTAATAGTCTGGGTATCAAAGCTACAAAAAAAATAAACATGTGATTTAAGTGATCTAACGGATAGTTAGGTCCAACCAACAAAACTAAATGCACATTAACAACCAACCAAACTAAATGCGTATTAACAACAAACTAAACCAAATACCAAAACTAAATTTAAACCAACAAATAACAAAACTGAATGCACACCAATAAATAACAAAACTGAATGCACACACACACACCCGACAAAACTAAATGTGCACTAACAACTAACAAACTAAATGCACGCCAACAACCAACCAAACTAAATGCATATAAGAACCAACAAATTAAATGCACACAAACAACCAACAAAACTAAAAGCACAACAACAACAACAACAACAACAACAACAAACAACAAACAAAACTAAATGCACACAAACAACCCTCCAAATTAAATGTACACCAACAATCAACTAAACTAAATGCCCACCAGTCCTTGGTGAACTATGATATTCATGGTATCTGTGCATAAGTAAGATTCGCTAAAAATCGTCACAATAAAACCACCACCATCAATGGCTCTATCCGACTTCGACTAGAAAAAGTGAAGAGAATAAGTAAATTTTGAGAATGCGTATTGTCACTAAATAGTATTGAAAAAAATTCAACATTATCAGTGAGAAAAGAAAAACTGTTTAAAATTGTTATCCTAGTCTAAGTGATCACGATGATGATGATGATGATGATGATGATGATGATGATGATGATGATGATGATATTCTCGTCGATTTCGACGCAGGAGGTTCGCTACAACAACTAAGTTTTCGGAAATCCACATAACTTATTTTTTTCAAAGAGATTACCACATATCAAGGCTCGGACGCCACTCGAGGATAAGGGTTAATGTGCGTCTGGTAGTCATTGTGACAATAGCGTAGTAATCCTTTGCAGGGGAAATTTGGTATAATCAGATTATTTATGAGGACGGTTCAATAAGAACTTGTTTACGTGGGGCGTGAAAACGACAATATTTCAGTCAGCTGGAAAGCAGACCAACGTAACAGAGTTACACAGGCAAGCAGTTCTAGGAGCTCGGTTCATGAAAGCTTGTGCATGGAATCCACGTTTAGATTAAGGCACCGATAGAGAGTGGGGGGAATTATTGATAGTGGTTTTGGCTAGACATGTCTTTTTTATGAAAGATTGGCGAGGGGAGGATAAATTAGTGCTCAAGATCAGAGAAGAGAGAATCAGAGAGATCTTGGCCATTTCCGGCCTTTGAAGTGTTGCGATAGATGGTAGTGTCGTCTAAATAAATGCCTACGTATCATGTACAAAATGTGATTTGGGAGATCGTTGATGAAAATCGGGAAGAAAGTTGGGCCCGTAATGGAACCATGAGGGACGCCATCATTAATAGTGTAAGCTTCTGATTTCGACACATCAACAACTGCGCTTATAAACCTATCAGAGAGGAATGATTTAATAATTGAAAAGACATTTCCAGCTATTCCGCAGCTGGACATCTTGTATAGTAGGCCTTTATGCACACCCTATCAAAAGCCTTTGATAAGTCAAGAGCCATTGCCATTGGTACGAAGTCCGCGTCGATAAAGTCACTAAACCTGCGAGATATTACTATTAACGCATCAGTTGTAGATCTAGCAGAACGGAAACCATATTGCATGTCACCGAGGGGTTGTTTTTGCTGAGGTGGTTGACTACTTCCCTATTTAACACAGATTCCAGTGACTTACCCATGACCCACAGGAGACTGATTGGTCTTTACTGAGAGGAAGATGACCAATCGCCTGAATGTTTAAATACGGAGTAGAATGATGAGGTTTTCCAGGGTGTTAGAAAGCACTTCGTCTTAAGACAACGTATAAACAGCTTTGTAATATGAGGGCTACTTCTGGTCGAAGCGTTTTGAAAACTATAATTGGAATGCCATCGGGACCAATTGCTTTTCTTGGACTAAGATTTTCGACAAGATTGGAAACATCGCGCACAGTTGTTTGTATGTCGCATCGTGTGTTTCAGACGGAGAGGGGGGGGCGATCCCGAGCGCACTGGGGCGGAATTTGCTGCAAAGTGTTTGGCAAAGAGTTCGGCTTTATCTGATGCTGATGGGATGATGGTTGGGATAGAGGATACTCTTCAGTTTAGGATTCCGTGTGTTAATAGTCAAAGCTGTTGAGAACCAAACAGCTGCTCAGCTACTTTGGACTTGACGAACTGAGTATTTATAAATCTTATACAGTGGTTGCTGGCAGTCCTAAAGGCGGCTTTAGTCTCAATACAATGGAAATATGTGGCAGCAGCATATTCGGGAGAGCACCACAGATTGCTGTTAGGTTTTTACTGGAATTTCTTGGGGGGTATGAAGCGGTCTATACCAACTATTAACCATTCAGTTGTCTGATACTATAGAGCACACGTTCATTTTAAACATTGCGCGCAAAGGAATATCTAATATAAATGTACGTAATCTATCCCAGTCAGTCATAGAGTATCAATATATTGTACGATGGAGAGGTATGTCGGAGGACTTATTACACTTCGTTCTTATGTTAACTGAGACAACCATGTAGTCGGATGATTCTGATGAGAACAGAACAGAGGATGAGCTCTGTACAAGTTGTAAAAACAGGTCCAAGACCGTCAGTGTCGGGCACACAGCTATGGATGCAGCTGAGATAAGTAGGTCCCGCAGACGAGCCGCGTTCTGAAATTCGAAAAATTCAGGTTAACAACCGGTAAAACTACCGAAAAGTAACCTTTTTGTATGAAGATGGATATAAATAACATTTTTAAAATTAATTTCTTAATTTTTACTTAAAAAAAATGTAAACATATATAAACAAAATATTTTAGAAAAAAATTTCTTTATTTTAAATATGAATTGATCGAAAACATAAAGAATTTATTTTTTTTGTAAATAATTATTGAAAAATATTGCAAAGTGTATGCATAGCTGGTTCTTTGAGATAATAGTGGCGCCTCAAACACCCCTTTCACAAAAAAGAAAACAAACGATAAAAGTGTTAGTGCTTTTACTATTTTAAAACGTTTTTTTTTTAATTTGAGACATAAGTATTGCCCAATTGTTAACTTAGGACAACAAGGGTGCATGGCGGAAATTCTTCAGGGTTTAAATGTATTGTAATGCTTTTATGGTGGTCGGGAAACGTTTTTCAGCCGCCATATTACTTCCTATTTACTTGCTTCCCCACGAAGGAAGAGTTAGAAACAAGGTCGGTTTTTTAATGTAGAGAAGCATTTATTACTAAAAAAAACGAAATGGTGAAACGTAAAAGCAAGTTAAACTAAAAGTAAAGTAATAAAAACGATGCAAAGTATTAAAGAAAGACAAAATTCCGCTTGTAAAATATTTTTCTCTTAGAAACGTTTTCGCTTCCTCATAACTTTCCCAAAATTGGCTCATACTTTCCATATCCATCATTCAAAGGGGCAGTAATGGTATAAGCATCGGTATCACATGTCACGTGACCTAACTGTTCAGATTTCTCAGAACAAGGCTCGTCTGCAGGACCTACTTATCTCAGCTGCACCCAGCTGGGATTGTCGTAGGCGATGGAGAAATCATGGAAGAACCTCCCCTCATCACCCGTTTTGTTTGAGAGCGCTAGTCATTCAGCATTGCCAACATTGAAATCACCACAGACGTGAATACGTGTATTAGCCGAAGGATGAGCAGAGAGGGTGTGATCAATTTTCTCAGAGATGGTCTTAAATTAGTAACTCCGCTGTTGTGGACGTGATAGAAACCACTTAAGAACGCTATGCTGTGAGCAAGCTTCACTAGGAAGCAGATATGGGGAAAAATTAAGATTCCATGTCCAAGGCGATGTTGGGGGTCAGATTTTGCAGGTGCTGGTAGAACGGCCTCCCTCCTTAGTCAATAATCCACTGACTCTCAGGCAGATATAGTCATCTCAGTGAAAACCTTTATTAATGACATGGCCGAAGTACAGCTGTTTCTGCTTTCGTCAGAAATGTTACACATTCAAGACGAGGGCTGAAGAGCAAATTAAGAAAAGCGAGAGTTACGGGGGGCTGCCGAGAGCATCTAAGATTCATTGTCTACTCTCCATTAAAAACAAAAACAAAACCTAAGTATTGTGCTTAATATAAGTTCAGTTAAGTTTTTAGGGAAGGGAACAACGATAGAATACCATTATTCACAAACTGAAATTATTGAAAGAAAAAAGAATGCAGGAAATAAATGAACAAACTTTTGTTTTTCAATGCGTTTTTTCTTGCCTGAAATGTTTGAAACAAAAAAAGAAGTCCAGCATGGCTACTCAGAAAATATGGTCATGGCGGCTTTATGCAGAACCAACGACACGCTTTGGTACAACCGCTAATCTCGGTCGGCGTAATGCCACAAGTAGGGGCAGACAATAGACCTCAAGTTTTACATCAGGGTGTTCCTTCTTCTTCATGCATGTCTTTTCGAAAAATGATGCATCTTTTTTAGTGAATAAAACGCGCTTAAAATCGTCACAACAAAACTACCAATGCTGACCACACCGTCCGACCTTGACTAGAAGAAATAAAGAGAATAATTTGATTTCGAGAATGTGTATTGTCACTAAGGTTCCTGAAAACCAGCGAACATTATCAGTTGAAAAAAAAAACTGTTTATAATTAGTTATTTTAGTATAAGTGATGATGATGATGATGATGATGATGATGATGATGATGATGATGATGATGATGATGATGATGATGATGATCCCGTCAATTTCGACCTATAATTTTTATTTTTTATTTTAAATCTCTTTTTTATTCTAAAATCTTGTCGTTCTTTTCCCCCTTTTCGATTTTTATATTTGGGATCTAAAAGTGTCACTTAATCTTCGCCCCTCTGATTTAAATTTAACGTTTTATATTTATTAAAAAAATATATATATACTCTATTTATTGAGCACTCTTTATAACTTCGTTGTAATTCACGAGTTTTCCTCTTGAATATTTTAACTAGGTACATATATATATATATATATATATATGTGTGTGTGTGTGTGTGTGTGTGTGTGTGTGTGTGTGTGCGTGTGTGTGTGTGTGTGTGCGTGTGTGTGTGTGTGTGTGTGTGTGTGTACAGGGTAACCCCCCCAAAAAACAAAAGCTAAATGAAGGTCACCTAGAACATATGCTGCAGAACAGAGAAAAAAAGGCCAAAGACCCTAGTGTTTTGATGTGATGTTTTGAATATAATAAACTAGTTATGACCAAAGTTTCATTTCATTCGGAAAAAAAAAACACTAAGAAACGAGGCCTAATTTGAGTTGGAGCCTGTTTTTTTTTGGGGGGGTCACCTATATATAAATATAAATGTATGTGTGCGTGTTTGTGTGTGTCTGTGTCTGTGCATGTGTGTGTGTGGTTGTGCGTTTTTGTTAAGTAACAATAGAGTATGAATTCTTGCTGATAATGTTATAGCGAGAGGAACCGAGATCAAAGCTCAGTCGAGAAATCAAAATTAAAATAATAATGATTAAGTAGTAAAAAAATAACTGTTTTTTTTTTCGGATTGAACTTAGTTATAATAATCGTAATAAAGGTAAGCTTTATTTTCTTTGATTGTGTATAGATATTGACAAATAATCGTCTCAGTCGTCGCGCCACGATAAAATAAATATAAGATTAGTTTCAGGTATAATTCAGTCCTGTTCGGCGAGTGACAATGCTGTTGTTAGGGACCCTAAACCGTGTCTGTTTAACGTTCCCCAGCCGTATTGGCCACAGTAACAATTTACTTTGTTCGACGCCGCGTCCTTGTCTCTCGGGATTTCTTAACGTTCTAGTTCAAGTAAAATTCTGACTCCTTCGGATCTAATTTCTCTTCTGTATATATCAACTTTTGACTGGAAATCCTAAATTACCATTTTTTCTTTCAGTCACTTTCAGTTATTCACCAAAAAATTGCTACGTTCGTTTTTCTTCTCAGCTTATCGCTATCAGGATATTCAGAAACAGAAATGCAACTGTCAAGGCGGAATCCGGTCTGAGGAGTCAACAAATTCCCCGACCTCCCTATTGCGTGTCGATATATTTCACTTTATAATCATTTTACGGTGGTTTCAATTGGGTTGCGGACAGTTCATTCAAACGCGTACACAATCCTTGCTCATCGGGGTAGAATGATGCCTATTAAATGTAAATTTATAAAATAGCAAAGGAAAAATCTAAAAATGCTAAAAAAATATATGAAAATGTCTTTTTTATACTTCGGTTCATTTTTGTAAAATAATTCAAATTTGAATTTTAATAAAAGCGATAATTATCTTTTCGATATCGATGCGATTTGATTGATCAGGCTTTTGAATGACAAAATAATTGATTGATTTGTCATCTCCGTATCCTTAGGAGATCGATATTATTTTCTGAAAGGGAGAAATGTATCAATTTTAAAATTGCTAAATGCGCGGAAGTACGCGTGCTAATAGAACGTTTGGAAATTGATTACAAACGATATCCTGAAGCTATACAAGGATGACTTGTAATTTTTAACTGTGATTTATTTGCGTTATTTGACGAAAAGGATAGGAGGAACTAGTAAATTAGGTCATATTAATGAGATGATAAAAAATAAAACGAAGTCCAAAAAAAAAAAGAAGAAAAAAAGAGAAGTGAAAACAAAAATGAATAAAGTAATGATGAAAAAAAAGATAAAGAAGAAGAAGAAGAAGAAGAAGAAGAAGAAGAAGAAGAAGAATTAAATGAAGAGAGATAAATAAAAATAAGAAGGGGGAGACTACTAAGCGTGTTCTCTTCTGCCATTGATAGGAAACAAAATCGTCTTCGCAATCTAGTGGCCATTTAGGCACATGGGGAAAACTAATGAGCACATATCTAAGGTAATGTCGGCAACCTTAGAGGAAGACCTTCAGTCTGTAGTGAAATGGGGTCAAAAATGGATGGTAACTTTCAACGCTGCCAAGACAAAGCTCAATTCTTTTAATAATTACATGACACCTTACCGACCACCAATGGCTATGGCTAGAGATACTTAACCTAAAAACACTTCGTTAAAGCTTCTTGGCTTAACGTTCACAGGAAACATGAGTTGGAATAGATACATCGAGATCATTGCCAAGGCTGCTGCAAAGAAGGTGGGCTCTCTCTATCGTGCTAGAAAGTTACTTACGCCTGAAAGTATCCTGTACCTCTACAAAGTCACCATTCGCCCATGTATGGAGTACTGCTGTCACATTTGGGCTGGTGCATCTGTTACTAGACTCTCCCTCCTAACCCTTACCCTAACCCTAACCCTAACCCTCCTGGACAATGTCCAAAAGAGAGTTGCCAACCTGATAGGTCCCGAACTGTCATCTAAGCTTCAACCCCTGTCGCATTAACAAAATGTTGCATCCCTCTGCCTGTTTTACAAGTAATTTAATTGTGGATGCTCTAACGAACTACAAGCCCTTGTACCGCCTCGACGAAAATGCCCGCGACAAACCCGACAAGCAGCGAAGTCCCACCCCTACAGAGTAGAAATCCCTTGATTTAATCTAATGACTTCTTCTCCAGAAGTGCAGGACTTTGGAATTCTCTTCCGGTTTCCTGCTTCTCCAACTGTACTGACATGCAAAAGTACTAGTGTAATGTGAACGGACATCTTGCTGCCCAACTCCCTACATAGTACTCCTGCAACTTAGGTCCCTGATAGTAGCCCCCTACATAAAAGTGGCAACGTGCCTTGTTTGGGGTGAAAATATAGTAAAGAAATAAATGAATGCATTTTCAGAAAAGACGTTGCTAGTCTATCTCTGCTCTAACGTTGTTTGCATCACAGGTGTTCGATTAAGCTTCGATCTGAAACCCGTATCCCATGTAAAACGTTCGTAACAAACACTCGTCTACCTACAGCAACTGTCAACAATTTTCCTTACTCTCTACCTCTACCTTATACGAAACGAAAATTCTATGAGTAGAGTTTCTTTCCTAGTGCCACCCATCTGTGGAACACAATAAGACTAGGCTGCTCTCCAACAGACTATAACTGTTGTTTTAAAGTTTAATGTAAACTAGTTCTTGTTGAGACGTCCTCTTAAATAATTAAATCCTACCCAAGTTAAACTATTATCGTCAATTACAGTGTTGTTTACCGGTCACGTGACCCTCGTTAACCCTTATCCTCGAGTTGACTTTGTGTCTTGATAAACGGTAAACCCTAGTATAAAAAGAAAAAAAAAGCAGGGAAAAATAATATGATAATCAAATTGAAACGTAAACTACACGGCTAGACGCTTAAAAGGAGACAGAATCCATTCTCGACAGACCAATAGATAAAGGTACAGAGGAAGATGCCATATCCGACATGTTCTGGACGGCTTCCCTGCTATTGCCGGGTGTTTGGAGGTGTGTGTTGAGCAAAAAAAAAGTTTGTAGTTGGTAGGCAGGTTCGAACCCGTATCGTGAAGGAGTAAAAGAACGTGAAAAAAAAAAACGTGACGTCTTTGCCTTTGCGTCCATCGTCAAACCGAAAGTGGCGAAGGTTTAAATTAAAGCTAGTCAATCGAAAAGAAGGGATGACTTTCGAAAATATCGGCTAAAAAAAGCGACTCCTCCCTGTAGAAAAGTGCCCAGTTGAGGGTGAAAACATTAATGCTTTTAGCCAATTTTTCGATATTTGTCATCCTAAGGGTCGTTCTTCAAAACAATACGAATCTCGTGAAAATCTGTCAGATGTGTCTTTTAGGCGCACATGCATACATGATGATTGCAACATCTTGTCAGACGAGTGCCACTCCCTCAGACACTTAAAGTCCATAAGCCCAAAAATGACTTCCATCCCCACAGGACCATTTTAATAGACAAATACCAGCGGAAGTATCTATACACAGATGATGTTACAGAGTCTTCGCTTTGTACGACACCTATGTTTCTCACACGATTCAAAATGATGAGATCCAGCAACAAGCAAGAGCAAGATAGCTAGCAATAAGTTAAACTGCAGACCAGCTTAATGCGAGTACTGGTCTCCCGCTTTATAGTTTTTTAAATCAGAGATTTGCTTCTCCTAGAAAGGTTGCCTTCACCGCAGCTTACGGGAGCCCTCTCCACCCCAACACACACACATACATACACACAAAGAAACACACACACACACATACATACATACATACATACATTTAAACAGACAGGTAATATTTATATTATAGATGGGTGATTATTTTGGAAAGTAAGATGCTACATGGAAAGACAATGACGGTACGAATCTTCATGAACTAAGAAAAAGATTTGGTATTTATTATTACAGAGCAA
Source organism: Euprymna scolopes (assembly GCF_053919585.1). Classification (NCBI taxonomy): domain Eukaryota; kingdom Metazoa; phylum Mollusca; class Cephalopoda; order Sepiida; family Sepiolidae; genus Euprymna; species Euprymna scolopes. The sequence goes on from NC_136488.1 coordinate 129,197,291, forward strand.
ATTATCTATTAAATATAATATTATACCTAACATACAGTAGTGATTTCAAAAGTTAAAAAAAAAAATGACTTGGTTAGCATCAACTAGAATTGAAACCAAAATATCTAGCGTTCAAGCCGCGTCTCATTCCGGTGCAGTTATTGAGAGATTGGTAAGAAAGATTTAAGTTTGAAGAAATTAAATTTGAAGAAATTAATTAAATTTGGGCATGAGCAGAAAATCAAAATATTTTGGCAAATTGAAATGAGCAGTTTGCATTTCAACTCGCCAATATTTCTCTGTGTGCATTATTGCAGATAAATACTTTACTCGCTATAAACCATTTTTGGTGTATGCTTATTACATTCTTTATAGTTTTACTGTTATGTGACCAGAAGTTTAAGTGTTAATCGGTTAAATATTTCCATGCAAACAGGCAGACACACTTACGGCTACAATTTTCTTTATATGGCTTTTTGTTACTGGAATCTACCGAGTGTGTGATACCAAAGAAAATAAATAATAAAAAAAAACAATATAACAAAGTTAACATTAAATGCAGTTACGAATAGCGCATTCGTAATTCTAGCATATTCAATATTTTTAATTATTATTATTATTATTATTATTATTATTATTATTATTATTATTATTATTATTATCATTATTATTATTATTATTATTGTCTCACCTGGAGCTTTCACACGAGTCAGCAAACGATCTGATTGGAGACCTGTGGTGTTCTCTGGAAGCTGAGTGACAACAAGTCTCCCCAGACGTCCAGCTCTCGCCTCCTCCTCCTTCGATAGCATTTGCAAATAAATTTGCATCATCGCAACAGCCTCTTACCATTGATTTCTCGCTGGCACTGGCCATTGGTTTATACTGGAATTTAGGTGGCACTAAGCCTCCCCAAGATCCCAGTTCTCTTCGCACTTGTCCAGCGGAGGTCTGGCCAGTGCTCCCTCCTCGGCCTTTCCATCCTCCTTGACCCTTCTCGGCTCTTTGTTATCACTTTTTCTTGGGGGGGTATTATTATTATTATTATTATTATTATTATTATTATTATTATTATTATTACAACAACTAATAATAATAATATAAATAATAATGATATTACGTATGCAAATTTTATACGCGGCAAATTTTATTATACTTTGTGCCCGCCAACCATGTACGAAGCAGCGCAGAGCTATTAAAACATATTTGAATTTTATAGCTGGGCTAAACGACGCCGACCGAATTCGAATATTGCCAATAAAAGCCGCGTGAAATATTTAAATCCTGGCCGCAATGATAAATCTTATTGTTTGAAATGGCGATCAAGTAGCGTCCTTTTATATCGAAAAGGAAAATTACCGCCATGGTTGAAATAGCATCGATGATTACGTGTAATAGTTTAGAAAGATATAAAATGCCGGCCAATATTACAAAATGGCTGCTTTCATGTAGTGGGTGACTTTTACAATCTGAAAAGGTACACGTAAAATTAGCCCTACTTATTGTCATTAAACACACCCACACACATACATACACACACACATACACACATACATACATATAAAGAACATCTTATATATATATATATATATATATATATATATATATATATATATATATATATATATATATATCTGCCGTACACAATGGCGTTGTGAGCGTAGACGATAAAATGTATATATATATATATATATATATATATATATATATATATGTGTGTGTGTGTGTATATATATATACATATATATATATATATATATACATATATAGTCATCCACATACAGTACTATTTCGCTGTTTCACAGCTCATCAGTGCGGCTAGACAAGCAACTACCTCAAGCCAGGATCTAAACCCGACCGCCCAAATGACAGTCGGAGCTTCTAACCGTTACGCAATTCGGTTGCTGCTATGATGACAGTGAATTAACAATGTTTTGATATTGTCCAAATACCTAAGCTCAATCATCGGTTTATATGCTAATGGTAAAAAGTCCACGTATGCTTTTAGAATAGCGATTTCAAGGTTATGAGGGATTTTTTGAAACATGAAAACGATATTATTATTTATATTAATTATTTTATTTTTATTTCAAGCGGTCCTCCGCTCTTGGTCACAAGAAAGTATCGAAATTAAAATGAAAGACTTTGAAAAAGCTGGAAATTTGTAGTATGGACAGCGTTCATTCTTTGCAACAATGTTCGAAAGAGTTAACGTGAATTATTTTTGCCGTTTGTGGAAGAAGAATGCTGTATTTTTTAGTTTTTATTAAAAAAAGTTTTTTTGTAACGTATTAGCGTTTAATTAAAACGGGAAAAAAGAGACGCAATTGATTTCGATATGAATAATAAATGGTTTAAAATTGAAACAAATTTGTCGGTAATAATAATAGTGAAAAATAGATAAATATATTAATAACAATGGTGATAGTTTCAAATAATAATGATACTCATAAACCTTTCTACGAGGGCGGAGTTGGAGACAATGTCGATTTTTACAATGTGAAGTAAATTCCGTTCCCCCCTCTTACAAAAAAGGCACACTAAATAGGGACAAAAACAAATATAACAATAAAAATAAAAATTAATATTAATTAATATAAAAATAAGAATAAAAATTGCCTTTGTCCTGAAGGAATTCTCATTCACTAACCGAGGACAAAAAAGTTAAGTATCAGAGCAGATGCTTAAATGTGATCTTGGCCCGAAGTCTACTTCGTGCGTATTGATAATAATAACAATAATAATAATAATAATAATAATAATAATAATAATAATAATAATAATAATATAACTTAACCACAGACTAATAGTAACGTCTGCATAATAAAATGTGTGCATAAGTGTACGCGCGCACACACACACACACACACACACACACACACACACACATGCATGTGCCGATTATCAAATTACCGATAACAAATTAATCAGCCTTTGATAATCGATTACCGATTAATCGTCCAATTAATAGGTTTTCCAATGCCGACTTATCAGCAAGTTTTGTTGGCATAAATCATACTAATATTGTGTGTGTGGCTTCCTTCAGTCTTGACACATTATGGATACCCACTGTAAGGGTGCCTGCGCGTGAAATTTGTGTAGCAAGAGTTGCGGAGTCGTCATCCACGCCTCTCCTGAGTCGACATTGTTGCATACCAGTGGCAAGTTGAGATATAGGACAACTGGAAACAATGCTGAGTTGAGCGGAGAGTCCATACAGCGCCTAGAATTCCCAAAGGGTCACACATCTGGTACTAGCCAGGCTCACCGTTGCTTATCTTCGGTGATCTGACGAGAACCGGTGTGTCAACGTGATTATGCCGTATATCATCCTAATATTAATTATGTTGTAAACGAAGAAAAGTTAACTCCCTTTTTTGCTGAAAATTTATCGAAGAGACATGCTTCGTGCATACCATATCAAATGAGAGGCATAGCACGCTGTTAGCATGTATACTTTTACAACTGTACTGAATTTACGGCAAATAGATGTAAACAGATGGAAAATTCCCTTCTTTTCTCTTCCTATCGAATTAACATTATTATTTTTTTTTTTTACTTTAAATCACTGTCAAAGAAAATTATTACTTCATCTTTCAGTTTTCATGTTAGGAATTGTACTGTAAATTGTGGCGATGTGTGAATTGAAAATAAAGCATTCACACTCTTGTTCCTCGTTTTCGGACACTTGCTACAATTGCATATATATTTTTATTTTTCTGATTTAGATCATGTATATTTAATTTAGATAAATTACTAATTAACTATCAGACATAAGTAATTTAAATACGTAAAAATATTAATTAAAGATTACAAACAACAACCTTCACCCATTATGGCAATCAGTTTCTGCTGGAAGTATTTGGATAGCAATCCCAAGAATAAGAATACAGCTGCCTGCAAGTTATGTCAAACAATTACATCAAACGGTGGCTAATCAGCATAAGTTTTTACAATTACTAATATGTAAAACAATCTTAGAAAGGTTTAATTAAAAGAAACAAAAGTTGCAGACAATGAATATTCAGGGACAGACATTCCAGGAATAATTGGCAGCAATTACGGGCTTCCAGCAAAGCACCAAACTACTATAGAATCAGTATTGCCCCAAAAGAAAGCTTGAGATATTAATGATCACAGGTCACAAGAGATCCACTATCTTATAAGAGAAACGCTGTTCTGACATTGGAGTTAATAAGCTTATAGAAAAACTTTATTAAAATAACAGCATTCCATCAAAAAAGTACTTCACTGCAAAATAATTTTCGATATATTTACACAAGTAAAAATAAATTAATTAATCGGGCTCTTGCTGCAGCGTCTCATTAACTACAAATATGTGGACAGCTACAAGAGATAATGCTCCCGTTCTGAGTTTTAATATTACTATGAACAGCGCATGGATGTGCTTAGAGTTTTTCCATTCCCTGGCATGCACCTAGGCGCAAGAATTAGAGAAGAATTGCACAATGTTCTGGACGAGTATAAAATTTTCAATAAAATTTTATTAGCCTTGCGCGATTAAGCAATAAACATGGTTGCTTGTGTCAGAGAAATGCGATTGCGAATAACTCATACATTGTAACTCAGGCTGTGAAGACAATCATTACATCTAACAGAAATACTGTTTCTCGCTTTAATTGGTTTTTATTAGCAATTAGCAAATTAACTGAAATACAGGATCTGCTTAATTTGAACAAAAAAAACTCATTCAAAATGTGACCACATGGTGGAATTCAACATATTATTTGCTGAAAATAAATTAAGAACAATAAAAAGCTCTTGTAATGTGTGCTGTTGATAAGATTTCTACCTTAACAACTTACCAATGGAGATTGTTTGGAAAATATCCAGTTCCTGAGTCCATTTGAAGAAGCAAGCCATGGAACATTAACCATATCAATGACACCAACATATTTATCTCTGAGGTTATTTCTGTCAAAAGCTTTCCAATCGAATTCTAGTATTTTGGACTTTAGTGGAATCCTTCTAACCATTGTTGAACAATTCAGGAAATCAATGGAAACAGGATTTTCATCCTATATAAACGATAACAGCTTTCATGGACCCATGATTCAAATATTAGTTTTAAAAGATTAGCATAGAGAACATATTTAGATTTGAATTCAACATCTACTTTCCACTGATGATGTATAATAATGGAGCAGAATCAGCAGCACACGCTTTCCTGTCGAGGATGGAGAAGAACGAACGTGTAAATTACTACATGGCAACTTTGAAATTAACTTTTAAAAAATAACCAGTAAAAATGTCACAAAAGATATTTTCATCACTCCAAGTAGTAGAAAACAATAAGGGGTAAACGTACTACTATTTCTAAATTCAATTTCGGTCTTAATTTTTGAGGTTGAGAAAGTGAGCATTGCATCATTTATAATAGCAAAATCGCACTGATTGTCAATTTTAAAATTATCATGGAATAAAACTGAATTAAATGACAGTAAATATGAGCAGTCAATATAGTTCTATACATAATGATTATTATGCGTATTTCTTAAACTATTCTGGCTGAAACTCACTTCATTATAAGTCGATAAAAATGCTGATGTGTTCAGTTTTAGTGGCAGAAATAAAGTACCAAATATCATAAACATTTACTAGTTTAAAAATCACATATCACGAAAACTATTAAACAATGCAGACCTGGAATATGACATGCCTAATCGATACCTATTACAGAGTATTATATGTATATTTTATAGATGGTTCCACTGAATTTAATTTATTTCTAATTTGTTCTATTTGTGTGTTTTTAGGTAGGAAAATAAGAATGTCATCTATATATCTAAAATATGTGGAGTTGTTAGGAAGTCTGTATTTAAAAGAGTTGGTTTCTAAGAATTCTAAGAATAAGCAGGCTAGTACACCACTAAGGGGATTACCCATAGGGAGTCCAAATTTCTGTCTGTAGTAAGAATTACTTTCAGTTTAATAATTCTTACTACAGACAGAAATTTGGACTCCCTATGGGTAATCCCCTTAGTGGTGTACTAGCCTGCTTATTCTTAGAATTCTTAGAAACCAACTCTTTTAAATACAGACTTCCTAACAACTCCACATATTTTAGATATATAGATGACATTCTTATTTTCCTACCTAAAAACACACAAATAGAACAAATTATAGTATTATATACAAATATCAGCTTTTGGCACCATGCACTTCTTGAATAGTATCCTTGAATAGTATCCTCAAGAAATTGTAATCATTTTATGTAGTATTTTTCACTGGGTTTATCATGGCGATATGATTAAGTAAACAGACATGTTCAACATCAATTTAACTTTAATAAAATAGAGAGATGCACGCCATCAACGATAGTGTTCTTTTATCCAATTTATATTTCTTTGCGATTCTGTTGAATTTTTCACTTGGCACTGATCACATTCGTCTATTTGATACTGATAAACAATGTTACCAGTCAAACACATACATAAAAAAACTTCAGTTGTCCTTCTTCAATGCTTGTCGTACAGATTACTTGTTTTGCATTGTTTATTAAATTGTTGGGTGAAAGTACAGACTAGTTAGAGAAACAGTCTCTCCTCCACTTGTTAAGAAATAGGTTTTCAATAAGTTCTCTGCATAATTACTATTTTTTTTATTGTTTTAACATCTATATTTTATTTCTGAATCGGCTTTGTTGGGATTTATTTCCGGTTTGTGCAGATCGTTCTGGCTTATGTTGAATGCCCTGAAAAAAATCCTTTCTGATTAAAATTCACCGGATTTTAAATAAACAAGCTTGGCTTTTTTTTTCAGAACAACAGAATATTTTTAATCAGGTAAACATTAATCACAAATTACATTTTCATGCCATATACGTGAAGTAGAATGATTCGCACGAACCATATTTTTTTTTTATAATAGATTCGTTCATTTTTTTTCTTTGAGAATTTGCTATAGTATAAAATTCCTACCTTAACAACTTACCATTGGGGTCTTGTTCAAGAATTTGTCCAGTTACTGAATCCATTTGAAGAAGTCACCTACAATTCTAACTTTGAGGTTATTTCTTTAAAAAGCTGTCCAATCTAATTTGGATTTTTCTGACTTTAGTGGAATTCTTACCATTGTTGAACGATTCAATAAATCAACACAAACAAGATTTAAAAAAAAATAACAACTTGCGTATCTACTTTAAAGCCATTATATATAAAATAATGTTATAAAATTAACAGTAAGTTCTTTACAGTACAATGTAGACTACAAGGTATTGGGGACAAAATCACTGCAGGGAAATCACGGCGATGGAACTCCAACTAGAGAAAGCAATCAATTAAATATGATAGTGTGAAACGTTCGTTGATTATCATTCAATCTTGGGCAGTGACGGGTATCCCTGCTAGTAAATATATGAATAAATAAGGTAAAATATAATTTTTAAAAATTGAGATCACACTGCCTCCCCCACTTACATACATATATATATACTAGCATTTCAGCCCGGCGTTGCCCGGGTGTTTGGAGGTGTATGTTTAACAGAAAATAAACGGTCAATTTTTTTTTTAACTTTGACCCCTATAATGACCCCTTTACATTTATTAAGTTAGATCTTCGTCAATTTTAAGTCTACAGACTCGGAATTTGATACACAGGCTGCTGAGATTTCGGAAAATCTTTGTACTCCGTTTTCGTCAGTTAAGGGGCCAACGTTCAACGATTTGACCTTTGAGAACTCTACCAAACTCCTCCGCCAATTTTGGGTCTAAACACTTGAAATTTAAGATATAGGTTCCTTCCATATATATATATATATTAGTGATAGGACAAATTCAATATTATTCTCAATTCCGATGCAATTATAGATTTCGTATTAAATTCCAGATACCGATACAATTACCGATTCTGATCCCGATTCTTTATAACCTCCCTTTCTTTGTATATATATATAATTTAAACAAGTTTTAATTTTTCAGTATTACCATAAAAACACATGATATTTTCTTAAACGTACACGTACACTTCTGATAGGGATGATCTATCGATTTTCGTTTTACAGGTAATTTAAAATCGATATATATTTATTATTTTATCATTACTATCAGCAGTTGGAAAAGTTTTGTTTAAAAAATAAAAACAATTGAAAGAATCGTTTTGGGCATCGGACAATAGGCACAAATCTTCTCGATTCTAATACCGATTTCGATATCCCTAAAAGTTCCGATTTTTCCGATCCCGATTAGTTATACCAACACTAATTTATATTTATATTTAAAGTTATGAAAATATATATGGCAAATAAGCTACATAGAATATTCCGCGTTTCATTCTTTGTGAGAATTCGTCAGGCTTATGCATAAACCTAACGAATTCCCAGGAGAATAAAACACGGAATATTCTATGTAGCTTAAATGCTATATATATTTTCTACTACTTTCTACCTATCTCTACCTATGTACTGAGCACTGCTGAAGTAAATACTAAAAATTATATCCTCGTATATTAATTTATGTGATTAAATGAAGTAATCATATATATGTATATATATATGTGTGTGTTTGTGTGTGTATATATATATATATATATATATATATATACATTTAAATTCTCAGGATGTGAAGTGATATAATTATTTTAAAAGTTAAACGCACTCTAAATCGGAATTCGCAATCTAATTCTCTTTCATGTTAGGGGAGTACCTTGCCACTTGAGCAACCATGTCATACTCAAGAATGTCTATAATCTGGCACAGATCAAGCAAACCGCGACGAAATCCGACCATGGAATGTAACTAGTTCGTTTCAAACAAGGAGTGTAGTCATCCAACCGCTGAAAACTCAAACTGATATATCACGTTTTACGTTGGCTAGGACGATGTCATTCAAAAAGCTAACCTAGCAAGCGAATTAATATTAGAATTGAAGAATTAGATACTTACCGCTCTTGTTGGGTACGAATAAAGTACAATCTGTGGACAGCTTTCGTTGCGGTTTGCTTGATTTGTGTAAGCTAATACATTTCCTTGTGTGTGGTGCGGTTTCCTAGGTGGCAGTGTGCTCGCCTCACATGTAGGAGATTCGGGTTTCGCATCACAACTTCGGATGGTCTTTATAACGCTATCGTTTGCCGGGGATAGTTTGCCGGAGTTAAGAAAACCAGCTTTCCGGGTGTTACACACGATATCAAACGATCGGCACATGGAAACACCCACAGTTTGAGATTTCGTCGGCTATAACCGGCTGGCATGGGTAGCCTCTTGAGTCTTTATTGCGTCGCTACAGGCAGCATTTCCATCGTCGGCATTAAATGGCAGAGACCGCATGCTGAAATTTAACGCTTGTACAAAAATAGCGAACAAATGCATTTTTATAAAATTATATAATTTATTTTACGTTTAATACTGGCGGAGCATTTTTAAATTAAGACAGGTGAAACCCGACGTATGCAGCCAAACACCTATGTCGCGTTTGTCGCGTCCAAAATCCAAGCTTCAACTGTCTAAAACAAAACAAAAGCATTGAAATTCAATTCACCCTCTTCTTCATTGCAAGGGAGAAAAGGGGAGCGAAAGAACGCGAAAGACAAAGAGAGTGTAAGAGATAAAAAGAGAGAATAATGTGTGAATATTGTTTAGTTTTTGTTTGCCTCGATGACGAGTTCTATGGATTTGACTTGTCGAATTCTAGGATCTCAAATTATTTTGACTTGGTCCAATATTATAAACAACTGTCATTCGTGCCTCGAATCATACCAGATTGGTATATTCTAACATTTTCAAAATCACAAAGCACCTGCATGACACATCTGCACCTAACAAGTACAGAACAAGTTAGACACAAGATGGGAGCTACGTCATTGTGCCAAACTCTATGATGAGAGAAAATGCGGGAGAAAAGTCAATTGATCCGCTTAGATGCATAACAGTGTTCCTATAATATTATTCTTTTATAAACTCTACGCACGTAGTGACTACTTTTGAAAAATATTGATTTTTAGTCCATGCTTGCAGAGGCGCCCGACCGTGCTCCGGCGTAAAATACGCTTACATATAATGTTTTAAATTATACAGATTTCATATATAGAGTGTGCCCAAAAAGACTCTGAAGGATTGAAAATCTTCGCCATTTTGTCATTAACGATTATTTTTTCTCTATTTCAGATATTTTGCAGATTATAGTTTGGAAATTAATTATAGATAAGTATACCATTGAACAATGTACGCAAGTTCTGAAATTGTTTTACAAAAATCAAGGCTCAATTGTTTTGACCCAACGAGCTTATCGACGGCATTTTCATGTAAGAGAAAGCTCAATGTCAAATGGTCACTACGTTCCCCAGACTGACTAGTTCCGACTTTATCTTGTGGGGATATCTTAAGCACAGGATCTATGTTAACAAACTCCAAACCCTGCAATAATTGAAAGAAAAACATCAGGAACGAAATAAGGGGTTAAATCGCAATCAAGAGATTCTGCAATCTGTCATGAATAATGTTTTGGAAAGAGCACAAATATGCTAAGCTGAAAATGAGCAATGTTTAAAAAACATAATTTTTCATGAATAAAGGTATGACTTTTGCATCCTTTCGAAAAAAATTGTCCAATGTCTTACTCAGATGGTGTTAAAATTATGGGAAGATATCAAAAATGAATCAATTTAAGTTCAAAATCCGACAGTTACTTTTTGGGACAATGTGTATATTATTATAGCGTCAATTCTCTATCAATCATGATGTATTATATTCCACTCTATCTATCTATCTATCTATCTATATATATATATATATATATATATATATATATATATATATTAAGTTAATAGCGTGTGTTATTATGTGTGTTAAGCTTACATCTTTTCCTTCCGAGTGACTGTCGTTTGTTTCTATGACCTTCCATTTATTTTAATACATAATTTAACCAATAATTCTTTATACGTTTTGGTTTCGATTTCGAACTCAAGTTTTTTTTATAATATATATATATATATATATATATATATATATATATATATATATAAAAATAACACCTTACATGTATATATCAAAAACAATTTATATATATACATTGCTTGAGTGCCATCAGCTCGAATTTTATCCGAAATCAAAATTTATGTAGAATTCTTCGTAAAATTATCATTATGTAAGCAAGCACTCCCGAACGTTCTACAGAGTTTTATAAATATTAAGATTAAAAATAAACCTGAAGTTAATTATTCACTATATATATATATATATATATATATATATATATATATATATATATATATATATATATATATATATATATATATATATATATATATAGTGTGTGTGTGAATATAAACAAATGATATGTCTATGTTCCAAATTCCATGATGTTTATCATCTAAAAATTTATTCCTTTAACTAGCATGGATGCCAGGCGTTGCCCGGTGTTTGGTGGTGTTAGTGGAGCAAAATAAAAAGTGGTAGTAGATAGGCGGGCTCGAACCCGTACCGCGAGGAATAAAACAACGCGAACACAAAACCGGAAGTGGGGAAGTCTAGTCAATTGAAAAGAGGAGACGACTTTCGAAAATATCCACGAAAAAAGCGACCCCCTTCTTATAGAAAAGTGCGCTTTTGAGGAAGAGCGAATTAATGTTTATGGCCAATTTATCGATATTTGTCGTCCGATCTCGTGAAAATCCGTCGCCTCTGTCGAAAGTTTTAGGCAGACATACAAACACACATACATACATTTTAACAGATAGGTCGGATTTAGTTTATAGAAAATTACGTTTGCATTCACGATTCTTGACAACAAATGTTTCGTAGTGCAAAATCATTCCCGTAATTATTATATCAATCAATTAATCTATTCTACCCTTAACGCGTAAGAATAAATAGCAACTATAAGCCCATTAAAAGAAAATACAATGCATTTGGCCATGATTACAAAATCTGGAAATTAGAAAGGGGAGTTGCAATTACCTTTATTTTATCTTTTATTACGCCATTTTGAATTTTCATGTGAAGTCACTAAAATTTAAATATTCGTATTAATAAATTGTATTTATTTTGATATACACTAATATTCTGGTAGTATTTTTATTGATTTATTGTTTATAATTAATCAATATATATTTACTTAAATAATATTAATAATTCTTATATATATATATATATATATATATATATATATATATATATATATATATATATATATATATATTTAGGCAGCATTTTCTCATTTAGACAAATATTATTGAATAGAACGGAGTTATTCTGTTTTACCATTTTCCATTTTATCTTCTCCAATCTCCGAATAGTCCTTTTTGTGTTCTTCTCGAAATTGTATATGTTGGATCCATAATCGCGAGCGCTTTCGACGGAAGTACTTCTATCCTAGCATAATTTTTTCTCGTTATAATTGAGCCAGTCCCGCTACAAAGTGTTTTAGCTGATCCACGAGGCGTAACTTCGTGTCGCACACACTGCAGATGTCACCATTCGATGTGGCAGACATATGCTTAAGATGCAGGTTCAGGAAGGCACTTTGCAGCAGATTGTCGGCACACCATAATGTATCGCTTTGTCACCTACATGCCAGGCGCATTTATTCGGCGGTGCATCTCCGCCCCCCCACCCAGTAAATGAAATGCGCCCCCAGATAGACACCTGAATTTTTCTACGATTCGCCGCGGTACACACAGCGCCTAGTCTTCCAAAATTGTCACCTATGCGGTACTGGCCAAGCTCATCATTGCTTAAAATCGGTGGTCTGGTGAGAACCTGTGTGGTAACCTTATTTTACCGTATATATAATGAAATTAAAATTACAGTTACGTTTATCAAAATGATTCAAGATGGTAAAAGTAAAGTATATTATAAATATTAAAGAATTGATATTTATAAAGTTATCTCAGCCAGATGTAAAAGCTCAATAAAACCAAATAGGAAATAGAGCTTATAATAAGGGCAAGTAGTTAATCAAACATGTTAAAAAACACTTTGAAAAAGAGTTAAAACATTTAATCTGAAAAGGAAACACTTGATAAGTGGATAGTCCTTAATACGCGGAGTTTCGAAGAAATACTTTCCTTCTCATCAGAGGGTAGGAATTAGCAAAATGCGGGATTGTATTTTACATGCAAAAGTATTTGATGAAACTACAAGTAAGTCAAAGATCTTACTTGATAAAAAAAGTGAAGCAGAGGGAATATGGCGAAGAAAAAAAAGTGATTTCACGTGAATGGATAGTCTGGTGAAGGGTAAAGTATCCAATGACGGTAAAATCCAAAAATATAAATCCAAGAAAGTTGGTTACATTTTCATTCGCACAAGTAAAATCCAAGGGAATCGCGTAATTATAAGATGGTCCAAAAAAATCCACATGGCGAAAATCCGTGGAATAATAATAGGTACAAGGAAAAGGGAATGAATTCCAATATTATTAAAAGAAAGATAAAATGTGCGTTAAAAAAAATGGAAGAAATTTAAAACTCGATTGCCGAGGCATATATATATATATATATATATATATATATATATATATATATATATATATATATATATATATTTATATATATGTATATGTGTGTGTGTTTGCGTATGTGTCTATGTATTTATGTATGTATGTATGTATGTATGTCCGAGTGTTATGTCAGGTCATGTCATATGCTATTGGTACCATGTAACCCAATACTACCTGCCTCATGGTCGGGTCACCGGCGACTAAACTGGTTCCCCACCAGTCATGTTTGGTGAGGAGGGTGACTAGTCTCCCTGAAGGATTAAAAACAAGACCTTTCAAAGGGCGAATTAATCCTTTATCAGGGTCAACGGCCAACTAGCAGCGTGTGTGCTTGTATGTATGTATGTGTGTTGGGGTGGAGAGGGATCCCGTAAGCTGTGGTGAAGGCAACCTTTCTAGGAGAAGCAAATCTCTGATTTAAAAAATCATAACCGGGAGACCAGTACCTGCATTAAGCTGGTCTGCTTGTTGCTGGCTATCTTGCTCTTGCTTGTTACTGGATCTCAACATTTTGAACCGGGAGAGAGACTTAGCTGTTGTACAAAGCTAAGACTCTGTAACATCATCTGTGTATAGATACTTCCTCAGGTATTTGTCTATTAAAATGGTCCTGTGGCGATGGAAACCATTTTTGGGCTCATGGACTTTAAGTGCCCGAGGGAGTGGCACTCGTCTGACAAAACGTTGCAATCATCATCATGTGCGAGAGTGAGTGTTGAATATTTTAATTTTTTTTGAGGAGGGAGGTATACGCAATACGGGCACAATATTTCGAATTTTCTTTGAATATGATTGATATATTTACGGATTGGAAAGGGTTGATGTGAGACCATTTTTTTTTCATTTGTAAAATCTGACGATAAAAAGGAAATAATTGTTTTTCTCATCCTGTGAATAGGAAATTCTATGACAATCAGTCCAGCTGGATTTGTAAACAGCACGGATCATTAAAGGTAAGTAGATAGCGATAACTGATATTTTCACCAGAATTTGTCAAAACTTGAATAAATCGCAATTTGGAAGAGAACAAAAATTATACCGGTATATCTCCGAGGCGTAGAGAACCCCCTTCAGACGTAATAGCAAGAGAAAAACAGATGATGTAATAATTTGGAACAGTGAGAGAGCAGCACTTTCCCTCTACTGAGATAACAGAGGGAGGCAGTAGGTCCGGATGGAGACCTGGTACTGTCAAGTTGCCCTGGTTGATTTTTGTCACGATATAATCAGCTGCATTTCCTAAACAATAAACTCCAATCTGCTCATCAACTCGCCCGCCCGGGCCCTACGGGGCTTGGGCATTAAAGTTCAAGCAAAGACCATATGTGGGGTTTCCCCCACATATAAGAGCATTGCTCTTATAGCAATCAGTTATTGGAAAATGTAGGGGAGACCCTTCATACCAATTGTCACTATCCAGCTCCTCTACTCCGCAGGAAGCTGGTTCCCATTTCCTCCATCTCTCCACATTAAAAAAAATTGGCCTTGTGCCTAATTTGCTCAGCAAGGAAGAAAATAAATACAAACTCCATTCTTCTCGTCCATTGAGTTCCTGTTGCTGGTAGACATACGCAGTACTTGGGCTTAGGATTAATGTGACCAAAATAAAATTACTCTGAATTTGGCAATTCAGTCAGTCTAAAACAATTTCAGTAGAAAATGCATTTAGAAGTTTGTTTTCCTTATCTTTTCCTACACAAACGCAACATTGTAAGTTTTAAACTCAAAACACATATTCTTAAACAAAACTGGTATTTATTAGGTTGGTGCAAAATTAATGTCGTTTTTTTTTTTGCCGTTCAACTTCAAATCAAAGAACGATATTATTTTTACACCAACCTAATATTTCCCCTACTTGGTGGAGCCATTGTTCCTAATTAGTACAATCTGTCTACCAACGCCGAACGATTGCCCTCTCGATCTTTGTGAACGTTGGAAGAATGGTAATTTGACAGATAGATTTTGACTCTGATATTTGTGATCTTCATCAACCGCAAAAACGGTCGAATTGGCGACGTCACAAGAAGTAAAGAGTACACTTGACTCCATTCTATGAAATATTTGCAGAATTTAATTTTTTCTTCTTAAAACTCCCATTAAACTTTAGCTTGAGATTCTGGACATTTTCTTGAAGCCAAATCATGGATTTCGATAAAAATTGTAAAAAAAGGGGCTGATATGAGATTAAATATCATTTTATCTTAATTTTAATCTTAATAAAGCATGTGTATAAAACTGTTCTATTTCAATAATTTATTTTCCATAACTGGGGCGAGTATTCGTATTATTTGGATTCATCGGACTGCTGTTCTCATCATAAGTGTGATGTTCACATTTTCGATTGATGTAATCTCCGACCTTCTTGTCGAACTCGGGAATGTTTCTGTCGAACTCTGGAATTTGGACGGAATGTCTGGCAGAACCCTTTATTTACTTCACGGATGTAGCATGTTCTTGTTCCGTCAGCCATGACTAAGTAATTCTCAATTGTATTTTTCGGTCCCACACTGCACCACGAGTCGTCGCTTACAATTCTGGTACGGATTTTAGGAGCCTAAAACATATATTATAGGTATGAATAACGAATCCTCATCTAAAACATTCAGAAATGTCATGAGGCAGGTATACTTATACATACATACATATATATATATATATATATATATATATATATATACAGGCATGCGGTTAGTGAAAGTCCGACTCCGACTCTTTGAATTCCTAGAATGCCGACTCTGACTCCAACTCCGACTCCTTTGATATCTTAGACTCCGACTCCGACTCCGACTCCCAACTCTGACTCCCGACTCCGACTCCTTGACCCCTATGTGGAAATCTATTCTGCAGATCCATATAGCAGCCGCCCACACCTATTCAGCATTTTATAATTACTTTTCATGTATATCATTGTTAATGTTTAACATTCACTTGTATGAAAAATATACTCACATATACAACCAGCTCTTTTTATTTATTTATTTAACGTTAACTCATAACACGTTAACTCCTCACACGGCATATCACCACTTGGACGAAAAAGGCTACTTTTTGGAACCATGTCTAGGAAAGATAAGCAAGATGTCGGTTTATGTTACATTTAAACTTCTGCATATCAGTACGACTAGGAAAGCAGGTAGCAGGAAGGGAATTCCAAAGTCTAGCTGTTCAAGGGAAGAGACTATTAGAATAGAAAGCTTTTTGGCATCTAGGGACCTCAACAGTAAGCAGTGAGATCTTATTGCTAAACGAATTTGTCGGGGATATGTACGGGGTACAAGTGCAAGGAGTTCATCAGAACACATTCCATTAAAACAAGCACAGACATGCAACATTGTGACGATAAGACAAGAACTGGAGTTTAGTTGATAAAGTGGGACAGATTAGATTGACAACTCTTTTTGGAACCTATCCGAGATGGTGAGGCTAGTGGTAGATGCACCAGCCCAGATGTGGCAATAATACTCCATGGATGAGCGAATGGTGGCCTTGTAGAGGTACAGGATACTCTCAGGTGTGAATAGTCTTCTAGCTTGATAAAGGGAACCCACCATCTTTGCAGCAGTCTTTGCAATGTCCTCTATGTATTTGTTCCAGTTCATATTGCCCACAAAGTAAAATATGGTAAAATAATCCCAAAAAAGGAGTTTAAAGGTAGAATTCTCAGGTAGGGTGTTATTTTTTATCGATATAGGTTGTTCGAGAGGCATCTTGTAATTGTTAAAGGAGAGCAGCTTAGTTTTCCTAGCATTAAATGTTGCCATCCATTTGCGTCCCCATTCAACTATGGTCTGGAAGTCATTTTCTAATGATTTTGCCATTGTCTTGGATTTATGTACATCTGTTCTTCCCTAATGCATGTTATAGAGCATTGTATCATCAGCAAATATACCCATCTCGGGCACAATATAATCAGGGAGGTCGTTTTTGAATATCAGGAATAATAATGGTCCAAGGATCGACCCCTGAGACACTTCCGCATTAATGTTATGCTTATTGGATGTATGTCCATTAATGGCAACAGGTATGCTTCTAATGTCTAAGATGGATCTAATTATATTTAGTATACGTCCAGTTATAACGTACAATTTAATTTGTCAAAGACCTTGGATGTATCAAGGGCTACAACTGTGTTTCCACCCGCTTTATCCAGTACATGGTAAATGCATTAACAGATAAATGTTAAAATATATGCAGTAAAACGACATTGCCTGAATCCATACTGTTTGTCAGAGAGAAGATTTGCTTTTGCAAGGTGGTGAACTGATGTTTGATTAATTAAGGTCTCAAAGATGTTAGTGAAGAGAGAAAGAGATTAATGGGGATATAATTGAGAGGGTCTGTTCTTTCATCAGAATTCCTGGATACCACAGAGGCCATCTTCCAGCTTGATTCAGCAAGGCATTTATTGTAGAGCTTGGAAAGTATGGGGCTAGCTCAGTTTAACAGTTCTTAATTAGTATAGCATAGATGAGATCAGGCCAACACACTTTTAAATTTTTATGATATTGCAAACATGAGAAAGGGTGATTTTTACATCATCTAATGTGGCTGTAGTCCGCATAAGGAAATTTGGAAGGGAGTTGATTGTTGGGTCTAAGGTGGAGTTAGAGGCAATCGCCAGAACAGCAGTTCCGCCTTCTCCGTTACCGTGCATGCAACCTTCTGGTTGTTGCTCAGTGGAGGAATTACTGATTGTCCTTTATTCACTACACTAGTATAGATTTTTCAGAAATCATGAGTTCCTATTTTTGGTGATTCTATGTGTTCCCTGATTATTTCAGCATGCTTTCTTTTGACTGTCACTATTTCTCTCTTACAATGATTTCTAGCATCTACAAATTTTGCCTATTTGTATTTAACTTATGACGTAAAACTGGCGGAATGCATGCTGTCTTTGTGTCATAGCAGCTGCACAGTCTGTAGTGAACCATGGGGTGAGTGGGGCTTGCTATTTTACTTCCGTGTGGAAACAGGTGCTTCAAATCCTGCTTTGCACCACTCAGTTGTCTCATTGTCATATTGTCCAGTAGGGGGAGAGAAGATATTGGTCCATGGGCATCTCGGATGTGTTCTCTAATGGTTTCCCAGTAAGCCCTGTGGTTCTGAGCAATGATTCCTCACCTTAAGGTTGGGATTTAAATGTGATGTCAACTGGTACCACTAGGTGGTCTGCATTTCCAAGTGGACTGTGGTCATTAATCACACAATCCTCAGGTAGTGTGGTGAGGAATTGGTCTAGAAGTGAAACTTGCTGAGGTTCACGATCTGGTAGGCCAGGTGGAAACATTACTGTCTATGCAAGGGAAAGGGCAATAGAGAAGCTATTAGTGGGGCGTCCAGCTGCATCTGTGTAACCTGAGAAACTGAGCCAATTTTTATGGTGGACATGAAAGTCACCAAACGCATGTATTTGGACGTTACTATCCGAGGAGAGTGCTGCATCTATACTATCAGAGACATGATCGATTAGAGTAAAATCCTGACTTGAGGAAAAACAGCAGAGAAAATATAAGTAACTAACGGAGTGATAAAATGTTAGTAAAAAGCACTTAAAAGCCTGGTTATCCGATTCAAGATTTTTCTCTCTAGTTTAAGGGAGGGTGCTACGAATATAGACTCTGAGTCTTTACAGCAAAGAGAGAGGTATCCTGTAACGTTAATAATAGTTGGAGGGGATTAAAGAGTGTAAGTTTGTTTCACTTAATGCCAAGATATCCGGGAAGTTTACTAAAAGGTAAGACTCTACATCATCTATATTACCTCTAAACCCAGAGGTATTTGTGAACGCGAGCCTTAAGAGCAGATGCAACTTGGTCTTGTTACGGTGGTTGTCTGGTTTTATTGGGATATTTTGGGGGGTTTTCATTTAATTATGTTTTTGTTTAATGTTACATTAGGGGAAGAGTGTTGAGCAAAGTGGGCCTGTTTTGACGACAAGTATACACACGCAGTGGTCCATTAGCCAAGCCCAGTCTTGACAATGTGGTCTCATGAAAGCCAATCAGATATAGCAGCAGGGTTCCTTTCCATGCACGACATTGCACTACTACTATCCTGATATTATATATCTGATGATAGAGCAGTCAGTCTAAGGGTTACCAAAGAGTTAGGGCACCTGTACTGTCAGTCGGAAACAGCAGCAAGACAAACTGTCAATCAGTTACCCTCAACCTCTCAGACAAGACCAGCCCAAACAAGTCTAGTGAGCACAAGTGGCATGCAAGCAAATTTTCTCAGTTTCCGAGAGAAATTTAAAATAGGGAATATGGAAATGGAGTTCAATATCCTAGTCAGGAAATAAGGCCAAACACAGGGTGATTCTTGTGAGTCCCTATTATTGTATCTCTGGCCTGGCTAATAGGCAAAGAAGAAGTGTGAAAGCCAGCGATAGGAAGGGCCTATATACTCCTTAAGCAAGTTACGTTTGCAAGCCGGGAATTTGTTCAAGTCACCAGCTCCAGGGAGGTTGTCAACCATGACTGAGGAGGCCTCCCACTCTCAGTTTTATTATCAGATTTTTATTTCTCTTAGATGGATGATCTGACAAGAGCTATGGGTCCATCACACCAAGAGAGTTAACCGTGGGTCTGATTTCTACAACAGGTATTTCTGTGACCCTGCATGGATGAAGATATTGAGTATTTTACTTTAAAGTTTTTCTCTATTCTTCATAAATAAGAGCAGGATTGGAGATAGATTCCCCTCTAACATTTACAAGAAATTGTATCTTTCAAGTACTGTGAGAAAACCAATCTGCTGTAGCAACTAATTTGTTTTAAAATGAATGAATGGGATATTAATAATTATTTGAATATGTAAGAGAATATCAAGCAAAGAAAACAAAAAAAATGGTGGGACTAGATCTACATAAAGAGGTTTCACACAACACAGATCTATAGATGCACTTAACTTGGTGGTCTTCGAGTGATCCATGTTGGTCTAGTTAAAAGACCAGTGTTTCCACGTGGAATAAAATCGGGTGCAAAGATTAGCGTTTATTTGAGGGCAGTAAGAGGAAAAGAGGGAGGATCTGTCTTCAGAGCCAAATGCGTGCTTTGATTTAAATACTTCCTTTGTTTATTTAATTGAAACGGTATAATTTTCGATTTCTGTATTAATAATTTAAAACATACAAACTCATTTACCAAAGGGGATGAATAGTAGAAAAGAGTTGCGTATTTCCACCTTTTCTATTGTGTATATACATATTTTGCATACTATTAATAATATATTACAAACAAATGACATACGAGAAAAATTTGGGAAAATAGTTTCAAACGGGTAGATAGCACGGAATATAGAAATGGAATAAAATAATACAATAAAATAAATTAATTTTTTAGAAATATCGATTTTAAAGGCAGATTAAGGGATGGTTAAAATTTTGAATAGATTTAAATTTTTTTTTAATGCAATTCCATCGTACAAAATTTCATTATCATATTTTATTGTATAACATGGATAGTAGACTCGCCAGTTAAAATCAATTAAGATAAGAATGGGAGTTTGGAAATATGGTTTAAAATACACTATAAATACATTTAAAAACACAAACTAAGTTTATAGAATGAGTTAAAATAACAAAAGGATAAAACAATTACAATTAAATTTTATTATGCTTTCCGTTCAAAAGAGACTACAATATTTCAGGATTAGGAAACTTCTTTAGGCCATGGCATTTCGACGCCAACCGTTTCTCTTCAGAAGAGGAAAGTAAAGACACATATTATACGGAAACGAAATTTTTAAAAAGATAATATTGCCTTTATGGAAAGAAGATCCAAGGAAAAATATGAAGATGTACTGAAATTAAAGCCGATTTTAGGACAGCCAGCAATCGCTGTAAAAGAGTAATAAAGAATGCGAGAGAGTTGTATGTCCAAAGTAGCTGAGCAGCGGCTTGGTTACCACCAGAATTGTTAAATAGCAAACAGGATCCTTAACAGAATCATGTGCTCTATCTCAACCATCATCAATGGACTCTCGTCAGCATCAGACAAAGCCAAACTCTTTGACAAGAACTTTGCAACTAATTATACCCTATGCGACTAAGGCCATAAACCACTCATATTTCTTCTTTTATCAGAAAACACACTATGCGACATACGAATATCTGTGCGTGATGTTACCAAGCTAATCAAAAACCTTGATTCCAATAAAGCAACTGACCCTGATGGCATTTCAGTTATAGTGCTGAAAAAGCTTCAACCAGAACTAATTCCCATACTTACAAAGCATTTTAAGCATTATCTTAAAGAGAATTGCTTCTCAACACCCTGGAAAACCTCATCAGTTTGCCCTGTATTTATAAATTCAGGTGATCATTCATCTTCCTCTTAGTACAGACCAATAAATCTTCTGTGCATCATGAGTAAGTTGCTGAAATCTGTGTTAAATGAAGAAGTAGTTAACCATCTCAGCAAAAATAACCTTCTTAGTGACATGCAATATGGTTTCCGTTCTGCTAGATCTACAGCAGATGTGGTAATGGTTATATCTCATAGGATTAGCAAATCTCTCAACGGAGGCTTCCTTTCTAGGGCAATTCCTCTTGACCTTTTATAGGGTATGGCATAAAGGCCCATTTAACAAGATCTCCAGTTACAGTATAGCTAGCAATGTTTTCTCAATTATTAAACCATTTCTCTCTAATAGGTTCATAAGAGCAGTGGTTGATGGACAGAAATTAGAAACTCACAGTATTAATGCCAGAGTCCCTCAGGGGTCCATCTTTGGCCCAATTCTGTTCCTGATCTACATCAATGATCTTCTAAATCACATCCTAATATCATTCGAAGACATTTATGCTGATGACATTACCATCTATGTCAAAGGCCGTAAATGACCAAGTTCTCTGTGATTCTCTCCTCTCTGATCTGGAGCATGTGATGCTATGGGGAAAGAAGTGGCTGGTTTATTTTCATGCATCTAAAACCAAGCTTCTATATTTATATCATCTCCTCTCCATGTTTTGACCAGCTTCTGGGCTGGAAAAATCGTGGGATCTTTCTAGCACTCCAGTAGATATCTCACTGCTGATGTAATTCTCAACCTAAGTAAGAGTATTAATGCCAGAGTTTCAGACAAGGTTCGAAAAAGAGTCGCCAATCTAATAGGCCCTGAACTGGCATCTAAGCTTCAGCTTCTGTCCCATCGACGAAATGTTGCATCCCTCTGCCTGTTCTGCAAGTATTTTAATGGTGAATGTTCTGACGAACTGCAGACACGTGTGCCCCCACGACGTAGACACCCTCGACAAACCCGACAGGCAGCTAAATCCCACCCCCACACTGTAGAGATCCCTAGATGTAAAAGATCTTTCTACTCCAGTAGTTTATTCCCCAGAACCGCTAGACTCTGGAATTCCATTCCAGGTTCCTGCTTCCCTAACTGTACTGACATGCAGAAGTTCAAGTGCAACGTGAACCGACATCTTGCTGCCCAAATCCCAACATAGTGCCCCAGTAGTTGCTGCCCCTGATAGTAGCCCCCTATACCAAAGTGGCAATGTGCCTTGTTTGGGGTGAAATGTAATCAAAAAAAAAAAAAAGAGTCAGGTACATCTACAGATGGAGTACTGTTGCCACATCTGGGCAGGAGCTGCTGAAAAACACTTATCATACTTCGACAAAGTTCAAAATAGACTTCGTAACCTGGTGGGGGTGCCCTCTTCTCTTCCCTGCAACTTCTTTCCCACAGTAGAGACGTTGCAAGCCCGTCTTTACTCTATCACAATTTTCATTGTAGGTGCCTTTCTGAGCTTCAATCTATGGTCCCTCCTCGCCAAACTTTCATGAAAAACACTCGTCTAGCTGAAACCACTATCAATAATTTCCCCCACTCTTTTTCTGTGCCTAATCCTAAACATAGATTCCATGAGCAAAGCTTCTTTCTTAGAACTGCACGCCTGTGGAACTCTCTTCCATTTCCTTGTTTTCCAGCTGACTACAATTTGATCATATTCAAGTCCAACATAAACAAATTATTGATGAGCCATCTCCTTAAGTAATAGAATTTACCAAATTTCCACTACTAACGATTACTAGAATATTGTGCCATTGTACACGCATTAACCATTATCCTCGAGTGACCTTTGGGCTTTGATAAGTGGTGACTCCTATGTAAAAAAAAGGAAAAAACTATAATCGGCTATAGTGCCATGGGTTGCTTCTTATTGATTTATGCCCGTTATTTTTGGGGGTGGGGGAGATAAGATTGAAATTCCGGATTGATCCCGGACCAATCCAATTGCCAAATTCCATTTGATTCACTAACTGGATAACTTTCAGATTACAATCAGAACTTTCATTGATCTTGTGTGACATCACAACCAAAACGGAAACAGCTGTCCAGACAGGATTTGCAGTGATATGGCAGACCGAAGTATCTTGATGAAGTGGAAGCATTACAGTACAGTACAAAATATGAGATATCTCCAAAATTAAAAGCAAAACCTTACAAAAACTGCTAAATTGTGCAAACCATTGCTTATGAAATTAAGTTATTGCTTAATCACCAAACCTGTTTTCCTGCTTTTATTTACTTATACTGCTTCTCTCTTTTTGGAAATCATAATTTCTCATTCTGTGACTAAGTGTAATGTTTAAATATAAGGTCTGTACTGGCCATATGTGTATTGTTACTGATATATGTTACTAAAATAATTGGCAGAAATGTTATTTCTAAATGTCTGCTTTAAATGGATAATACTTTGCTTCAAAGACGCTTGCTTGTCTGTTTTGCATGATACACATAAACATCCTTGTACTCCTAAATCCTCCCCAAATCCCTGCATATCTATATTGTATATTATTGCTGTATTCTTGTAAGTTATATCATCTCCCCTGTTTCAATTGGACAAAAAAACTAATTGTTCTTCTCCCCAAGCTGATATAAAATCACATACTTTGCATGTACCTTGAAGGGGGGTTTAGCTTCCGGTCCTAAACTTTAGTAGACTGACTTTTTCGAAATCGATAAATACTAAACATCTATAGATTTCTATTGCTAAGGGATGCATTAGTTTAACCTATATTTATACTCTATAGAATATCTATGAAATAGATAATAAATAGCCACAGTTTGTGCCCAGATTATAAGTGATCTATATTAACTAGTATTCATATCTTTCTTACATTTGATGGGATAAAGTGCTGGTGATTATCTTTACATGAAAACTAACACCTACATGATATTTCGAAATGCACCCTAACCCTTATACTATAATTTTCCAATTAGTCACTAATCCACAAACCATATTTGATCTTTTCTTAACCCTAGTAGATATTCACCTTTAATCTACACCCCACACTCATATATACCTCCTTTAAAAACGTAACCAATCTTAATCCTATTCAGAGGATTGTAACCTCAAAGCAGATACTAATTCTTTAATACTAACTCTATCAATCCTAACTATCCATGCTGGAGCATAGAAATACCTGGCTTTGAAAGCAGGTGCAGGGAAACCCCTCTCAGTGCTGATGGACCAGTAGATCTGGTTACGTCATCCATCTAGGATAAGGCAAACTCCGATTTGTAAATCTGTGCCACTGACCTCATATGTTTTGGCACCAAACAAGGGAGAGGGGCTGTGAGAATTGAAAACTCCCAGCCTAACTCGATTGTCGCCCTTTAACTCAGAAGAGCGACCTAGCTACGTCACTTCCTGTTCCACATATTTCTTCCTCTTTCGCGTCGGACCCTCAAGCAGTCAAGATGTAACAAACACCGGTCCGGTGGCAATGGGCCACCACAACCCCCCTGACTAGCTAGTCAGCCTTTCACAGCTACCAAACACAAGTAACGAACGCTTATTCTAACGAACTCTCATTCTTTCTATCACTCCTTCATGTAAATTTATGTAAATAAATTGCATTTCTTTTGCTGATATATAACGGTATGTTTTCGTCATCATTATGCGACCTTTTGCCTTTTCAATTCCTCTACCATTAAATACATGCACCATTACACACATGGGGACGGGATCCTTGATAACGCGAACAGACCGTCCTGTCCCCAACAAGGCCTCCTCATTCCTGGACGATAATCTCCCTAGAGCTGGTGACTTGACCAAATTACCAGTTTGCAAACCTAAACTGCTTAAGGAGTAGATAGGCTCTGCCTATCTATACTCCATACTCTTCTTTGCCTATTAGCTAGGAGCAGAGGTACAGCCACAAACACTCATTAGAGACGCCGAGTGCTTAGTCTTGTTTCCTAACTAGAGCAATGAATGCCATCCCCCAGATTTGCCTTATTCCCTTCTCCTATAACTGGGCATATTAGGGGTGCTTATTTACCATATATGCTAACATGATTGGACTGGTCCACTCCTGTCAAACAGGTTTGAGGGTACCGGTTTGACAGTTGTTGGTTGCTGTTTCCAACTGATAGTACATGAGCCCTAACTCTTTGATAGAACTTAGAGCGGCTGTTCTATCATCAGTTGTGTAATATCGGGATATTTGTAGGGTCATGTCACGCATGGAAAAATACCCTTCACTCATCTCTGGTTGACAGTCCTGAGGCCACATTCCTGTGGATGAGGAGCCGGCTGATGGTCTACTCGTGTTGCATGATGGTGGCTATGCACATCCGTTTTGCCTAGCACTTCAATCTAGATATGAAACTACTAAATAGAATGAAATGACAGCTCAATTTAAAAAAAATGTTCAAACCAGACACACACTAACGCCTCCTCCCTTGGGGCTTGCATTTCCACATATCCGAGGACTTAGAACTAACTTAGATGATGTAGAACAATTTCCCCTAGCAAACTTAGCAATAAGCTAAACTAACTTGCACCCGTCCATCCCCTCTAACATCTTAAACATGTCTGGTTATCTTCCACTTTTTCGTAAGGACTTAAACAGGAACGGACTTGGGGTCTATATTTGTAACACCCTCCCCATGTCTAGGGAATCTAAACTAAAATAAGGTGACCAGCACTTCATGTGCTTTAAACTAAATTTACAACATAGTGTTGGCTACCTGTATTTTTTTTATTGCTCTCCATCAACCCAGGACTGTACTATAATCAATCATGTCTCTGACAGCATAGATGTAGCACTCTCTCTTGACACTAGCGCCCAAATACATGTATTTAGTGACTCTAACGCCCACCACAGAAATTTGCTTGGCTTCTCTAACTACACTGACACAGCTAGTAGCATCATGCATAACTATGCTATATCCCATTCCTTGACACAGACAGTAACATTCCCAACCCGTTTCCCAGATCACTAGGAAAAGCAAGCCTCACTTCTGGATCTATTTCTGACAACTGTTACTGCGGATTGTGTAACGAATGCTGATTGCTCACTTGCTGATTATGCTGTGATAATGATAGAATCACTCTAAACTCTCGACCCCAAGTTGAAGAGCCATTGCTCAAAACGACAACATACTAAAATAAGGCTGACTGGGATGCCATTATAGATCACATCAGAGACGCCCCATGGGGAAATATCTTTTCTCTTCCTGGAGTATCGTGTGAAAATCGTGTGCAAATAAGACTACTGAATGGTTCAAAGCAGCAATTAAAGCACTTGTTCCTACATGGAAGTTCTATAGCAAACCCCACCCTCCCCAATGGTTTACTTCTACTTGCACAGCTGCCATTGCTCAGAGGCAACATGCATACCGTAGATTTATCCGGCATAAGTCCTGTACAAACAGACAAAGTATATAGAAGCTAGAAGTAATTGTAAGAAAGAACTACCAACAGCTAAGAGTGAATATACTGAAACCCCAGGAAGCGCATTGAAGCGTAGAAATTAGGAACTCATGATTTCTGGAAAATCTACAACAGTGTAGTAAATAATGGGTAATCAATAATTCCCTCACTATCCAACAATCATAAAGTTGTTTGCACAGCAACTGAGAAAGCTAACATATTTGCCTGTTATTTCCCTCAAACTCTACCTTGGACCCAGCTAATCATTCCTTCCCTGATTTTCCTATGTGGACAGAAATCACACTAGATGATCTGAAAATCACCCCTTCTCCAGTACAAGACATCATAAAAACCCCAGACACCTCAAAAGCGTGTGAAACTGATCTCATCCCGGCTGTGCTACTAAAAAAATTGCTCCGCCAAAGTAGTTCTGGTTCTGTCTAAACTCTTTAACAAATGTCTTAACGAATCTTGCTTTCCTGACAGTTAGAATACTACTTCCGTTGTACCAGTTAACAAAATCTCTGGCGAACGAACTGAATCATTAAATTATTGCCTAATTAATCTCCTCCGGCTTTTCGCCAAAATATTTGAGTCTTTA
This sequence comes from Euprymna scolopes, assembly GCF_053919585.1. Classification (NCBI taxonomy): domain Eukaryota; kingdom Metazoa; phylum Mollusca; class Cephalopoda; order Sepiida; family Sepiolidae; genus Euprymna; species Euprymna scolopes. The sequence goes on from NC_136488.1 coordinate 129,225,006, forward strand.
ATTAATCAAGCTCTAGTCCACCACCTTACACCTGCTAAACTTCTGTTTGACCATCAATATGGATTTAGGCAAGCCCGTTCTGTTACAGATATTATAACCGTAATTTCTGAACGTATATACCAAGCACTGGATAAGGCAAGGATATATATCTAAGGCTTTTGACAGTGTATGGCACGATGGTCTTCACATGAAAATAAAATATATGGTATTACTGGACGAATGCTTCACATAATTAAATCCTCCTTAAATGAGAGAAGAATCCAGGCTGTCCTCGACGGGCGTACGTCCAAACAATATGATATAAATGCAAGTGTACCTCAGGAACCGATCCTTACCTGATAAAATTGTCTTTAACATGAGTATATTTGCCGATGACATCATGCTCTATAGCAAGTACGTGGGGAAAACTAATGAGCACATATCTAAGGCAATAGCGGAAATCCTAGAGAAAGACCTTCAGTCTGTAGT
>NC_136488.1:129230473-129250473 GCF_053919585.1 Euprymna scolopes
ATGATCCAAGATGGTAAAAATAAAGTATATTATAAATATTAAAGAATTAATATTTATAAAGTTATCTCAGCCAAATGTAAAAGCTCGATGAAACCAAATAGGAGATAGAGCTTATAATACGAGCAAACAGTGAGTAAAACATGTTAAAAAACACTTTGAAATGAGTTAAAAACATATTTAATCTGAAAAGGAAACACTAATTCCTACACTCTGATGAGAAGGAAAGTATTTCTTCGAAACTCCGCGGATTAAGGACTATCCACTTATCCAGTGTTTCCTTTTCAGATTAAATATGTTTTTAACTCATTTCAAAGTGTTTTTTTAACAGGTTTTATTAACTGTTTGCTCGTATATATATATATATATATATATATATATATATATATATATATATATATATATATATATATATATATATATGGGGGGGGTATCTAAGGGGAGCGGTCCAGGTGACAGCAGAAGGGGAGTGACATAATGTCAGTGGGGTGACATTTAAGCAGACCGCCCCCAGGTGACGTTTATTCTAGCTACGCCTCTGGTTCAGTTTTCGTTTGATAAAAACCGGTTTATTTATTTATTTTTGTTGCAGACTATCTACTAGTTGGCCAGTTGTGTACAAATCCCAAAAGCGATAGGAGCCTTCTATCATGTCTGAAAGTGACACAATGTTCAAGAAGCGAGATTAGAGATGCGCCGCTGTACAACTCATGCTCTCTACTAATCCAAGTTATGACAACAGGACCATCAACAGAAACCATCAAAATCCATCGCTGGATTGCCACGAATAACAGTGACGTTCTCAGGGTGATGAAAACAAAGTTTCCGGCCACGGTTATGGCTTTTGGTGTGGTTTCAAGTGAGGGCCACATCATGCCTCCTCACATCTTCTTAGTCCGCTTGAAAGTCAACACTAAAGTGTACCTGGATGTGCTGACGTGTGATTATGCCCTCGTGCAATTAGGGTTCCGCTGGTAGACTCTGAATGTGGCAGCAGGACTCGCCGCCGGCCCACAAGTCCAAAGAAACCCACGCGTAGCTTCAGCAGGAGTGTTACTTTGTATTTATTTCTCACTCTCCACCCCACCCCCACCCCCAACCTGAACTCGCTGCACTACTTCGGTTGGTCATACGTCGAGAACATCACCAACATGACCGAGTTTTTGCCGAGCTCCGCCGACACTTGTGAAAAAAAGGCATGCTCCCAGTTCCGCGCTCATATTGAGGATGATTGAGGCTGAAGGCGGCTACATTGAATAGATGTCAGCCCTACTACATAATCGAGTTACCTGAATTGATTTTTTCAATAAAGGTTTTAAAATCAAACTAGCGTTATTTTCTCAATCGACAAATTTATCGTTCAACCCTGTATTAAACTTCTTTCAGCCTCATTTTCTAGCCTTTTAAAGCGTGCCAGGAGTTACCTCCACCATGAAAGAAAAAACAAACAAACTGTCCGTACTTCCTGAAGAAGAATATTTTACTATTCAGAAATTTGAAAATAAACTTCACCTTAATTATAATTAATATATAAATTATAATAAATATATAAATTATAATAAATATATAAATTATAATAAATATATAATATATAATATAATATATAATATGTAATTATAATAAATATATAAATTATAATAAATATATAATATATACATAATATAATATATAATTATAATAAATATATAAATTATATGTTTATTAAAATCAATTTTGTACTTGTCTGGTTTTTTCAACCGTTAAATTTTTAAAACGTTTCCGAAATAAATTTTCAAACTGAAAACAGACTTTTATACATCTTTTCTATGTATAACATTTATTAAAAGAAACATCTACATTTAAGATGTAACCTGATTTGCATATTTTAATGTAATACGTAAATACACATTTATTTTAATACTAATCTCCACGTTATTAATTGTTTGTTATGATAAAAATGTGTTAATTGTTTTGCTTAGAAATATTAGTTAAAGTTGATTTATTCAATTTTTTTTTATTTAGTTTACATTTAATTTAATTTAATTTTAATTATTATCACGGACACAACTTGCCTTTGAATCGGTAGTAAGTTTATTTAAGCTGTAAGAGTTACTTCCCCTTTAAGCTATGAGAGTATTTTCCCGTTTAATTTTCCTTTACGAAAATAGACATCGTACTTTGGAGTAATTGCACCAACTAGCTAAACGTGCTGTTTTGGCAACCACGCATATAAATAGCACTTTTATCTAGTTGGCGCTATTACCCCCGGATTTGGCGCAAAGTACGGTATATATACTACTTAATTAATTGGAGTTCATTACTGAGAGGAGTATTATTTATTAATTTATTCATTTATTTATTGCGGACTATTAGCCTCATCTTTTTTTAGTTGTTGTTTCAGGCCATTCAGCCGACTATTCCGCGAGCCTTCGTCAGGCGGAAACCGCAACGGGGTAGGAACTCCTAATCTCATGGCGTAGTGGATAGAAACGTTGAATCACTACGGTTCCAGGTGAGCATTGTCTTAAGATAGCGGTTTCAATCCTGCCCAAGGCCGACCAGGGGCTTACTTGGTCAAAACGTGGTGAGACGACAACAACTATGGTAGGTAGCATTGCTGAGGATGCAGTTAGGAGATTTGGAGTTTCTATCCCATCGCGGTTACCACCTGACGAAGGCCAGAGGAATAGTTGGCCGAAACATCGTTACATGGTCCGCAATAAATAAATTAATGAAAATAGATATATTTCATTTCATTTTCCAACATGTGATTCACTTTCAGGAAATTTAGAAGTTAGGATATTCGGTGTATCTTAAATTGTATCTGACTAAACCCTATGCATGCCAATATCTTTCAACCTGACAATACTGTGTATATACAGCTAGTATATTAGATATTATTTTTTTAGTATTCACATCCATAGTGTTTAATATGTGAGTACGGCTGAAAAGCAATATAAAGTACAAGCGGGAGACGCCCGGCTTTGCCCGGTCTTAAAATACTTTTAAATATAGTTTAAGTTGACCAGATTTCGTATATATTATTATATAGTTGTAATTTCAAAAGTGAAAAAATATTTGGGTGTTATCAGCTAGAATCGAAACTGGAAGCAAAACTGTAGCATTTTATGCTGGTAACGTTACCGTTGTTTCAACCTGACACGCATGTTAACTGATTAAAAATAGGAGGTTTTATTTTTGAAACACCACTCGTAGAATATTACGGAAATAACGTAAATATTCACACCGACTTTTGCATTTTAATCGAATAATTATATTTTGTTAAATGTCGTATTATATATTTATTTATAGTAAAAGGGGAAAAAAAAACAATGTTGTTTTGAAGAATCTGTTAGGATTTTAAATTAAAAATAAAAATGATTGTAGATTATCCCGTTTGCATTTATTTCTTCCCGTATTGCTGTAATAAAAATTATTTATCATTTACGTAAAAAAAAGTGCTTTTATATTATCTCATTCAGAAATTCTTTATTCCTGTCTGTCTGCCTCTCTGTTTCAAACTGTATCTAACCCCGAGATGAAAGGTCGCAGAGCAGCGTGAGGCGAGTCGATTGATGCCATTATTTTATGCGTCCTTAATCAGTTAAAAAATCGTTAACCGGGTCAAATTAGTTGCTAAGGGGTCAAAAATGAGAGAAATTAAAACTTGGCAGCCGTAAGTCATCTTAAACTGCTCTTCTACGTATGCGCAAATATTTAGGCATATTTGTACATAAATGTTAGTTTATGTTTACCTATTTCTTAGCAGACGATGGGTCACGTGATATCTCAGGCTGGAACGCTACAAATTTTCCTCTCAGTTTCGGCTTTGATCTTAGCTGATTGCACCCACGCCATATTTGTTTTTATTTTTGAAATCACGATTCTTATTGGATATAATAAAATATGAAACAATCTACAGAAATTTGACCTATAATAATATATATGAAATCTAGATAAATCAAAATATTATATTTAAGCGTATTATACGATCGGACAACGCACCCCTCCCCCTCCTACTATTACAATCCCCATTTGTTTCTACATAGCATACATATAAATAAACTTCTGTGTATACCTGGATTGTCCATCAAATACCTATAATAAATATTCAACCGTACACATTTTCTAGCCATACAATAAAATATAGACAACTTTGGTAATCGTCTCATAAAGAGATACAATTCCGCATAGGCTATAGGCTCAGTAGTTAATGATCCCATAGATTTTTTTTATCTTTGGGCTCATCTCAAAGCTAATTTATATAAAAATGACCCCCCCCGACTTTTCCTGGATAGCATACTACTACCACAGAAAATAAAATCAATCTACTCGAGATGCATCTTTTCTAGGTGTGTTTGCAACGTAAAAAATGTCAATAAGTGAGCTTTACACTCACTGGAATCTAACCGTCCCCATATTCTTTACACCTGGGCTTATCTCAAAAGAAACTCCCAACTACTCTTGAACTAAAAAGTGCCATCATAGAAACAATAAATCGTATTCAGGTGTTCTTGCCACACTAAGAAGGTCTTGAGTTAACTTTCCACTTAGCGGATTCTAACCCCCCATTTTTTTTTTGTTATCTAAAAAATATATATATAATAACTATTTCAGGGTATAAAGAGGGCCATAGCGTCGCTACTAGGCCAGTACCAACTGTTATTGATAATTGTATAATCTGTGTTAAACATGAATGGCGATACAAGAAGACTGTTGAATATTTGTGACTGAATGTAGGTGGACAAGTGAGCCATGTATTGAAGTTTATTTGTAAAAAGTATGGTTAGATTTCATAAAGACTTTTTTTCATTTTATTAGCGACTAGTCTGGGCACCAGGCGTTGCCCGGGTGTTTGAAAGTGTGTTGAGTAAAATAAAATAATAAAAAAAACAACAAATAAACAGTGGCAGTAGGCAGGCAGGCTCGAACCCGGACTGCGAAGGAGGAAAAGAAACATGAAAAGAAAAATTGACGTCTTTGCCATTGCATCTATCGCCAAAACAGAACTGGCCAAGGTTTTAATTAAGGCTAGCAAATCGAAAAGAGAGGATGACTTTCGAAAATATCGACGAAAAAAAGTGTCCCCTCCCTGTAGAAAAGTGCCCAGTTAGGGGTAGGGTGAAGGAATTGATGTTCTTACCCAATTTTTCGACATTTGTTGTCCGAAGAGTCGAGTTTCAAAACGATATAGATCTCATAAACATTTGTCGCCTATGTCGAAAGTTTTAAGCAGATATGATGATTGCAACGTCTTGTTAGACGAGTGCCACTCCCTCAGTCATTTAAAATCCATGAGCCCAAATACTTGAGGGAGTATCTATACAAAGATGATGTTACAGAGTCTTAGCTTTGTACGACAGCTAAGTCTCTCTCTCGGTTCAAAATGTTGAGATCTAGCAACAAGCAAGAGCAAGATAGCCAGCAACAAATTAAACTGCAGACCAGCTTAATGCGGGTAATGGTCTTCCGCTTTATGTTTTTTTTTAATCAGAGATTTGCTTCTCCTAGAAAGGTTGCCTTCACCACGGCTTACGGGATCCCTATCCACCCCAATACACATATACACACACACAAATATACACGGTGCTAGTTGGTCGTTGACCCAGAAAAAAGAGTCCATTCGCCCTTTGGAAGGTCTTGTTTTTGATCCTTCAGGGAGACTAGCCGCCCTCCTCACCAAACAAGTCTGGTGGGGAGATAGTTTAGTCGCCGGTGACCCGACCATGAGGCAGGTAGTACTGGGTTACATGGTACCAGTAGCACATGGCATGACCTAAGCAGATATACATACATACATACATACATTTAAACAAACAGGTGAGATTTATATTATAGAAGATTACATGGCTGGCATTTTTGGTGGGTTAAGCTATATGTTTGAATATTGATCGATTAAGTCCACATTGCTTTCTTTTATTGGAATTTATTATCTTTAAATTCTAAAAGTCTTTATTTCTGTCGAGAATTTAATTTTATGACATTTTGTAATTTATTTTAAGAGTTAAGTTATTTTTTTTTCAGGTCATCAAGTTAAGAAAAATCGATAGATTCTTTTTTTGCTTTTATTTTATTTTAAACTAGGTGTAACCGGAGTTGCCCCGGTGTAGAGAGGTGGTATAATAAGGCTAATGAGCCATCCCTCCCATAAAAAAATGTTTCAATCAAAATATAAAAATAACAGTGAGTACCTGTGCGAGCGCAAAACAAAAAAGAAAATAGCCGAAGTAGCCAGGCTCAAACGTGTAGCGCTAAGAGGTAAAAGAGGTGAAAAAAAAAACTAACGGTTTAACCGCCACGCCCACTGAGACTTACGGCATCGCGGGCGTTCAAAATAAGCTTAATCATTGCAAGACGTATGATGACTTTACAAAAATATCGACACAGCAACTAACTCTCTCCTTGAACAAAAACCCGGCTTAATTGACCAGCATAGAATTAATGGTTTTGGCCAATTTTTGGATATTTCTTGTCCGAGAGTTCGATTTGGTAACGATACCGATGTTGTTAGTATTTGTAGCGTGTGTCGAAAGTATTTGACAGCCATACGCACACACACACACACACACACGCACACACACACATAAACACACAAACTGACGTTTGAGATTTATATAATAAATTATTTCTTTGCTTTTTGACGAGATATGGAACATCATATTGAACTTTAGTAGAACATCGTAAACAAGAAAAGAGAATAAAGTTTGTCTAATTAATTGTTATTTTTTTCATTAAACTTTTAAAATTATAATTTTAATTTTAAAAAATCTAGGAACATTGAACTCTAAGGAAAATAGATATTGTTTCTCTTCTTGTTAGGAAGTTAGACACAAAGTCAACTATACGCACCCTGACTTACAAAAATGCTCGAGAAACCCTTTATATCTTCCTACTAGGGAGCCTAAGACGATTTTTAATAAACTATCCCATTAGCAGAAAAAAAGGCAACGCCTGGGAGGAGGATTTCCTCTAGGGCTGAATAAAATAAAACGACTGACTCTTTGGAGTTTTGGCTAGAAACAAAGTGTAGTATCTGTTCTGATGTTACAATTAGACGATTCTGTTGTCAGTGAACTAGACATCTTTCTAGATTGATACAGTTTTTATTTTTGTTCTAATCCAGAGTGATTTGTTTTTGTTTATTTGCCTCCCCACGTGCGAGAGTTAGACACAAGGTTAGTTTTTAATATGGAGGAAAACAGCTCCCCCAAAACGGGGCACTCTGTTTAGTAACAAAAATAAAAACTTATCAGTCATGAAGGATTTCTCCTCTATTACTTGAGGCCAAAAAATGAACTCAATATAAAAACAGATACTACACTTTGAGATATTAAATCTTTTATTCAGGCAAAAAATGAACATGAACAAAAAACTTAGGCACAAGGCCAACTAAAAAGGGGGGAAACAATGGGGGTCGTTGGTCATCCTTGTCACTCTAGAACTAAACAAATGTTTCTCTTTGCTACAATCTTCTTCCACCATAATACCGCATTCGCCCTTTCGTACTTGGGGACGTCCTACTTAGCACCCAATCTTTAAAACATTTTTTATTTGCATGTAAAAACAAAACAAAAACAAAAACAAAAATAACAATAACGGTAATACAATAATTCATTTTTGTCGAGGGCGGGAGAAGAAAAAATATAAGCAAAGAAAGGAAAAAAAGCAACCTCAGAGTGACCCTTTTTGGATAGCTGAAATTTCCCTACATTAAAATCCTCGGCCCCAAAGCCATACATGTAATAATTTGGTCCTTGTTGATTGCGGTGTAATGCTATTTCCTTGCGGTTCTGGGAAAGCCATCCGTCCAGTCTTTGCCTTCTCTCTTTGAGGAGAGGTTAGTTTATCGCTAATTGTCTGAGCAGCCCTTACCAGAGAATGCCGACGGGGCTGTCCAAACGCCTTTTGCAGATCAGATTGCCACTTCTTGGGGGGCGCTGACTTCTCTATCCCACTTTCCGACTCTGGTGTCACAGTTCTTGCAGTAGGAGAGTACTAAAACCACTCCTACCCACATATTAAAAAAAAACTATCTTGTGTCTGACTTTGCCTTTGCGGAGAGGCAAATAAATAAGAACGGATGTTTTGCAAAGAGAATTTCCCCTTCAGCATGACGAGATTTGCTGCAGCGTAATTTTAATATGTCATGAAATCGCTTCGGCCTTCAACAGTAAAAAGGAAAGTTTTTTTTTATTTAGTTCGCGAATTTTTATATTTATTCATTATTATTTATTTTTATTATTATTATTATTGTTATTTTTTGCTACTTGCTGATTTATTCACGCTTGCCTCCGTCGTTTATGCGGATCGCCACCCAACGCGCCGCGTTGTCTTTTCCAATCTATTTGTTCCCGTGGGAGGTTTCCCAGAAACTGAATTCTGTATTTATTTTTATACTTGCTCTTCAAATGATGTCAGACAGTGTTTTCATTTGAATTTCGATCACGCCTTTTCTGAAAAGCTCAATTATTTTAATAAGCGTTTCAGCTGTACGGAAAATACTGTCTCATTTTTAGACTTACTTTAAAACAAATTTGATGATGGTTAGACTATTTTTTTTTTTTTTTTTTTGCGGTCTCCTTTCAGTTTCGAAGAAGAACGCGTAAGTTTCCAATCTAACAGTCCCCTCACTGACAACTAATCTCCGACCCCTGTCCCATCGACACAATGTTGTATTTCTGTGCCTGTTTTACGAGTATTTTAATAGAACGTGTTCTGATGAACTCATCGCACTTGTGCCCCCTCGATGTACGTACTTCTGACAAATCCGTTTAGCATCAAACTTCCACTCCTTTACGGTAGAGGTCCCATGATGCCGCAAAGCCTACTACTCAAATAGCTTCTTTTTTCCAGACTGCTGAATTATAGGATTCCCTCTCTGTTCCTATTTACAATGCCTCCCCACGGGACAGAGTTAGACACCAGAGTCGTTTTTTTTAATGTACCTATTTACTATGCCTCCCCACGGGACAGAGTTAGACACCAGGGTCGTTTTTTAATGTAGAGAAAAGGAACACAAATAAAAATTGTCTCAGTCGTGAAGGATTTCTCCTCCACTGACAGAGAACAAGAAATTGAAGTGTAGATCTGAAGAACAGATACTACACTTTGATCTTGACCCGAAATCCAATGCAGAAGTTAAACAGTAATATAAACTGACATCGAGCTCATCTTCTCTAAACATGGTCCCAAATAGCATTCCCTTAAGTCAAAGTGGCAATATATCTTAATTGGGAACAAAGTGCTTGAGCGTGGAGTCTATAGTGGGCCAAGGATCATGCAATCATTTGAACCGATATCGCATGAGATACATGGCAGGAAGAAGCACGGAACGACTTGAAACTATGCCAACATGAGCAGAGAAAGACTGGTATTATTTCAGAGAATTCCCTTTCTTCGATAAGTATATCTATCTATCTATCTATCTATCTATCTATCTATATCTATATATATATATATATATATATATATATATATATATATATATATATATATATATGTATATATATAAAAGCCAAAATGTGTGTTAGTTGTTAGTGTGTTTGTGTGTGTGTGTGTGTGTGCATTTTTTGTGTATGTCCGGCAAAGGATTTTTTGGAGGGGGTTACTATGTCTTAGATCTTTTTATATACTTCTGTGATTATAATATCTACGATTTACGAAACGACATCGTAAATATCTTTTATTTCAACAAACAAATTTCGCGCTGTGAATTCGTTTTCTCTACTACTACTACTACTACTACTACTATTATGGCGTGATATTTGACCTAGAAAACCATACGGTGACTATCAAAAATCTGCATTTTTAAGCCTTCGTGGCGTCATGCTAATCAGCAGACTATTAACCTCAAGGCTTCGGGTTCGAACCTTCCTCCTCCCATAAAACTTTTTTCGCTGTTTTTTTTTGTTAGTTTGTTTTTGTTTTTCCGATTGTTTTTAAAACGTTTAACATCGTTTTTTTTATATTCAAATAAGGGCTATTACTTAGCTTATTATTAAGTTTCCATTTTCTTTTGATCTAACCCCCAACACACACACACCTCCAAACACCCAAGTAACGCAGGATACTCCCGCTAGTATATTATATAAATCTCACCTGTCTTTTTTAATGTATGTATGTATGTATGTTTGCCTAAAAATACATACATATAGACACACACATATCTATAATATAAAGCTGAATGTGTGTGTGTGTGTGTGTGTGCGTGTGTGTGTGGTCATGAATAGGCTCTTATATGGTTGACTATTTAAAAAAAAAACTGATTACATATAATAATAGAAGATGTATCGATGATCAGGAATGGGTATGTTTGATCTGGCAGAACAGGGGTCATAAAAATTGTGGGGTCTACGTTCGCGCCTGGCCCCAACACAAAAATTGTGGGATCTGCGTTCGCGCCTGGACCACAAAGTATGGAAATAAAAAATGAAAAAAAAACAAACGTTTACAAGGGTTTTTGATATAGATGTACATAAGAATACTTTGATAAGTATGTTTCAACTTAAATAGGGATGATATAATAAAATTGTGGGGTCTGCGTTCGCGCCTGTACTCGATGGAAATATGGCACAAACTTTAACAAAGACTTTTCATATCTATTTGCGTAAATATAATATTTGATAATTATGTTTCAGTTTGAAGAAATATGGTATAATAAAATTATGAAGAAATCTAAAATATAAAGCTGAACGTCTGTGTGTGTGTATGTGTGTGTGTGTGTGTGTGTGTGTGCATGTGTGTGGTCACGAATAGACTCCTATATGGCTGATTATTTTAAAAAACTGACTACATATAATGATAGAAGATGTATCGAGGATCAGAAATTGGTATGCTTGATCTGGCAGAACGGTGGTTCATAAAAATTATGTGGTCTGCGTTCGCGCCTGTACTCCATGGAAATATGGAACAAACTTTAGCAAAGACTTTTCATATCTATTTGCGTAAGTATACTTTGAAAATTATATTTCAGTTTGAAGAAATATGGTATAATAAAATTATGAAGAAATATGATATAATAAAATTATTGGGTGTTCGTTCACGCCTAACCTCCATAAAATGTAAATATGTCACAAAGTTTAACAAGGATTTTTAAAAGGGGTGAGGGTCCACAATAACACCTTAACTTTTATCTTAATTCACGTTAGCTTTTATTTATTTTTTTTTTTAGTTGAATCATATTGTGTCGAATAAATTCATGTCATAAATTCACGTTTTTATCAAAGTGAAAGAAAAAAAATAGTCGAAACGTTAGACAATTCCTGACACAAATTTTGCATAACTCTGTTTTCTTCCTTCTCCACTCTTTCGAAAATAGATAAAAAGATAAATAATAAAAAAATAAGAACGTCACTTGTTATCGTGCCAAAAGAAGGAAAACATCCTGCTCAGGTGATTACGTGTCTTTTTAAAAACATTTACATAACCTTTTTATTTTTATTTATATATCTGTTTAAGATTCAGTTGATTACAACCCTTTCTGCGTGTTCTTTACATTACAGTAGTACAACCCTGAATCCGACGACGCAATGCTACACCGTTCAATACTGTAAAACTGAAACGAAGCTGTTCTGCTTGAAAAGGGCGCCATTTTCTTTTTATTCATATTTATATCGATTCTTTGCTTTAAAAAACTAAAGTAATTACGTGTTTACTTTTTTAATATCCCATTTTGCTGTTTCGGATTATTTTAGTAAAGTAAGTAAAGCTTCATTATTTTTCAAAACAGTTTTTGTTTCTTTGTTTTTCTATATTTCGTCGATATTATTTAGTAAGAGTGTGTAGGAGAAAAGTCACCAAACGACTACCCGAAAAAATAAATATACAAGAAATAAAAGTTACCATAGTCAATAAAAGTTCAGTTCATGTTTTTCTTTGTTTTGAAATAGTTTTTAAATCTCTTTATTTAAAATAATTTCAGCGAACCGAAATTGAAACGAAATTTGAGGCGATAACTACTGAAATGAATTTTTATATGAACTACACATGCCATAATCGAATATCCCTCAAGCACAAAATACGGAAAACATTAAAATATATTTATAAATATTCCTTACGTTGACGGAACTCTCTTAAATTGTAAACACAGAATGCTCAGGTGCTCCTCCTTCAAATTGAAAACGGGGCTCTCCATTTCAAAGTCGCTGCCATTTGGATTTTTTAAAACTACTTAAAAATACAAACCAATGAACTTTTCTACCATAAAAGTAACTTTTATTGACTATGGTAACATTTATTTCTTGTATATTTATATTATTATATATATGACATTTTCTCTTTGTAAGGAAACATCATTTTGTTGGTCACTCTTGGCTTCGAATGGAAACAAAGTTGATATAAAAAAATATATTTTCGCGAATATTGTCATTACTTTTATCATATTTTGCTTAGGGTAAAATTTTTGAGAATCATAACCTATCTCTTACAATCCCCTCCTTTTCATAACCTATCATACTTTCATCAATCACAGTCCATTTTCTGTAGGCTGTTTTTGAACCCAGTTAACGACGGGTACTTCTGATAGTATATATATATATATAGTGCTCGATTACAAAGAAAACATTTTACATTATAAGAGCTTAATATTTATTTATTTAAAACTGTATAGATGATCACAAAAACATTTGTACCGTCGGTTTCAAGCCTAAAATCAGGGGGGCAGTTAATGATGAATATATATATAAGACGGTTTCGCTGTTTCGTGGTTTCACAGCTCTTCATTGTGACTAGACCATCACATATCCCAATCTCAGAATCAAGCCAACTACTATCGAGTCAATTGTCAGTAGCTCTAACCAACCGGCTTTGGGGGCCGGCGCTATCGGCAATAATCTCTATATAAATAAAATGAACTCATTTTTTCGCGTCGGATTTTGACCTTAATAGGATTAAAAATCAAGATATTTCATGCAAATATAATATGCACAAACGGCAGAACAATATCTGAGGTGTGTTATAGGCTTATTATTTCTCAAATTCCTCGATAATCTTAGATTTCTATATTTTTTCTGCTGAGAAGTCACGGCCGAAATCGGTTAAGATCAATGGAAGTGGTAAAATATTTTATCTCTAATAAATTCCTCCTCCCCCTGCCACCACTTAACACCGTTTGGGGATCGTTCACAAGGAACAGTTGAGAAGAGAACACCGGTTTGGCTTCGTAGTTCTTTCATGTGAAGTTATTTAAAATCACTAAACTAAGCTGCAGTGCTCTGTGGCGTAGTGGTTAGCGTGCTGGACAATTCACATTATATTTTCACGTTCGCGCCGACCTACCGTAGTCGTTTTTTTTTTTCCTAAACAACTGGAATGGACTTTTCTTGGTGGCCGAACTGTTAACGTTGCAGATGTTTTTTTTTTTTTTGTTTTTTTTCACACTTTATTTTCCTACTTTTACTCATGACTCCGGGTTTGATCCTTCCTACTTACCTACCATAACATTTTTTAAAACTCCCTCCCGTCCCGGAAACAAACACTCGGGCAACGCCGGGTACCCCCGCTAGTATCTAATAATGCTTAAAACAAAAACTGACTGTCATTTTTACAGTGCTTCATTTGTTTTTATTTTTAATTAAAAGCTTTGCATTACGCTAAGTAGCAGCTATATATATATATATATATATATATATATATATGTGTGTGTGTGTGTGTATATATATGTATGCATATATATATATATATATATATAATTTAGTTGGAATTCATTATTGAGATGAGTATTATTTATTCATTTATTTATTGCGGACTATTACCCTCATCTGTCTCAGTTTATGTTTCACGATATTTCGGCCAACTATTCCTCTGGCCTTGGTCAGGTGGTAACCGCGACGGGATAGGAACTCCGAATCTCCTAACTGCATTCTCAGCAATTACTGCCATCCCTGAATCTCTACAGTTCCAGGTGAGAATTGTCTGAAGATAGCGGTTTCAATCCTACCCAAAGCCGGTGAGAGGCTTACTTGGCCAAAACGTGGTGAGACGAGAACAACTATGGAAGACAGTAATTTCTGAGGATGCAGTTAGGAAATTCGGAGTTCCTATCCGTGGCGGTTACCACCTGACCAAGGCCGAGACGTCGTGAAACAAAAAACTAAGAAAGATGAGGATAATAGTCCGCAATAAATAAATTGATTTACAAACAGGCTGTTTCGCTGTTTCACAACTCGCTCGTGTGATTAGTACAATTTTTTTTAACAAACTATCCTCTCATCGTAAGAAAATTAAAGCCTGGGATGATGGACTTTCTAGGACTGACTATCTTGAGGCACAATCTTCGTAAGCTCTTTGCTGAAATACTTGACCAATAACAGCAACAATAACAAAAATAGAAACAACACAACGACGAGATATATTCACTATTACATAATACTGGTTATTATTGGTACACTTATTTTGTCTACACGGAATAGAGAACTCACAGTCTCAGCCTTGTCTATTAAAGACAATTCTGCCTAGTTACGCTTGACCTACCAATATTCACGTTTGTGTTTCTAAACACGCACCTGTTCAACAGGTTCGTTTTCTTTTTATATCTCTGCCACCTGTTTGAAATGGGGTTAGGGTTAGGGTTAGACCTATTTGGGCGAGCGTTAATTTCAAAGATATTCGCTATGCTGAAACCTATTAGTAGCAATCTTGGCCTTCGGGACAAGATCAAAGAGCAGTATCTGTTCTTCAGAGTCGGCACTTTAAATTCTTGTTCTCTTTTAGTGGAGGAGAAATCCTCCACGACTGAGACAATATATATATATATATATATAGTCTTTTTATAATAAAGACATTATTATTTGCATATGTGTATACATGTGTGACTGGAATCCCAATTCAAGGATAACACTTTATCAGGCCAAAAAGGAGTCGATATGGATTCTTTTTTGGTCTGATGAGGTGTTATCATTTAATTGGGATCCCACTGAAACCTGTATGAACATATGTAACCAATAATGTTTGTATAATAAATAGACTATATACCAGCTTTGTCCTTCAGTGGGTACTCTTTAATAATCACGCTAGTTTTATTGGATTACATCTACGAAACCAACCAATAAAACCATTTTTTCTCCCCTTTCTCTTCCCTGATCTTTCTTATTTATATTTATGTCTCGGAAGTAGAGTGAAAAGCATATATTATTTTTCTTTTATTAATATTATTGGAATCTGTTCTTTTTTCCTTGTACACATTTTTGTGAACTATTCCATGGATTTCTGCCTTTGGATTATTATGGACCATCTTCTTCCAATTACGGGATTTCCTTGGATTTTACTTGTACAAATGGAAATTCTTTTTAACTTTCTTGAATTTATACATTTGGATTTTACCGTCACTGTATTTTTTTATCTTCCACCAGACTATCCATTCATGTGTAATCACATTTTTCTTCACCATATTTCCTCTGCTTCACTTTTTTTTGTTTTCAAGTAAGATCTTTGACTTACTTGTTGTTTCATGAAATACTTCTGCATGCAAAATCCGATCCCGCATTTTGCTAATTCCTACCTTCTGATGAGAAGGGAAGTATTTCTTCGAAACTACGCGGATTAAGGACTATCCATTTATCTAGTGTTTTCTTTTCAAATTAAATATGTTTTTAACTCATTTCAAAGTGTTTTTTAACATATTTTATTAACTGTTTGCTCATATATATATATATATATATATATATATATATATATATATATATATATATATATATATATATAGTGCAAAATGATGTTGTTGAAAATTCAAAGACTCACGTTTTCTTTTTAAACCTTCGTTTATTTCCTGGATTTTTCCATTACAGCTGTTTCATTAATGAGTTGGCAATTTTTCGATTTATGTTTCCGTAAAAATATCCTGTCCCCACCAACTTCTTCAGATGTTTATCTATTAGATTTTTACAACAAATCGTAATATATATATATATATATATATATATATATATATATATATATATATATATATATATATATATATACACTAGTGTTTGTGGGTATTAAAATAAGTATTTATATTTATAATTATTTCTACTTCTTGAAGAATTAGGTTTCCTAACACTTGCGCACTGTTTGTTGAAATGTTAAAGTCGGTCATTTGGCCTGCGTGCTAGATCATTACACTTAGTCGCTTGATCGCTGTAGACCGTTCTTGTATAGTGTTTATGCCTTTATAATTATTTAATTACATTTGAATACCGTTGTAATTGACGGTGACCATGTGGTTTGTTCCTTACTGATGGAGGTAGAGATAGCTTCGTTGTGTGGTTCGAACCGCAAGACCAGCAACAATCATAAATTCTTACCTCGTGTTCCTACTTGCTTGCCTCCCCGCGAGGGAAGAGTTATACACATGGTCAGTTTTTACATCCAGCTTCCTCGAAAACGGTCACTTTGGATAGGAACAAAAAATAAAAATTGTCTCAGTAATGAAAGATTTCTCCTCCACTGGTTAGGGCAATAAAGTTGAAGTGTAGCATTAAAACAGATACTACACTGTGGTCTTAATGCCTGTCATTCATACATATACTATCGCATACACACACACACATATATGTATATATGTTTGTGTGTGTGTGTGTGTTTATAAATATATATATATACTAGCGGAAGTACTTGTCTGTTTCAGCTTTTGCAACATTTCATAAGCAACATTACAAGTTGGAAAATCTGTTGAATATTTTTCATCTCAACTACTGAAAACATTTATACTGATAAAAAATATTCGATGTTGGCTATTTCCAATTTAACCCCAATTTTTATTTTCAAAACTTTTTGCTTACAATTTTTCATTACTTTTATAATTGTGAATGTTGTTAGCGACTACATGGTTGACATTTTAGTGTTTTAATATTGATCTGTGAGTGAGCGTTTACCCCTATTCCCATGGTGGGGTCATCATAGCAAGTTCGGTAGCTCTATGTCAAACGGTGAGAGCGTCCATAGGGTTCCCATTTATAAGTGACATCACTGGGACCCCACCTCCGTTAGTGAGGGTGACCGGTGTAATCCGTCCAAACTTCTAGGACTCCATGGTCGGTTACCCTGCTATATTTGGTGACTCTACGAGTGTACATCAAACGGTGTGAGCGTGCACAGAGTTTTCAGTTATACGTGCCCCTGGGACTCCACCCACGTTGTTGTGAATGACCGGTGTAACCTGTCAAAACTTCCCTTTTTCCCATGGTGGGTTTGGGTTATTCTGTCAAATTTGGGAGCTTCATCTGAAACAGCGTACGCCTGCATATGGTTCCCCTTTATAAATGACCTCCCTCCTTAGAGGGCTCTACTTTATTATAATGATTTCAGGGGTTTGTATTACTGTACACATAGATTCGAAAAAGTTGTCAAAAAACAAATATATAACAAATAAATGCTATCAAATGCAAGATAGGTTACTTTTCTACCTAACTGGATATATTTTTCGTGTTTTTATTCAATGTAACATGTTTATTCAGCTCGAAAAGCATACAGTGTTTACCGATGTATTGGAAAATTCAAAATGGCGGCCGACTCTCTCTTTAACACGGTAAGTTCAGGAAAAGATGTTATAAATAATAAACTAGACAAAATACTGTTAGAAATTCGCTCATTATATGTTACCGTGACATAAGTGGACATATATTCGGTGTTTTTTAAATAGATTCTCTAGACTATTGTATCCAGGGGTATCTGCTGTTCACCCCGCACAACGAAACAATGAACAAAATTATCCTGATTGCTTCCGTGTTACATTAACCACCTGTTTTCTATGACTCACGTTATCCTGATCGAGGTGAGAGGCTGGATTGGGTTCTCAACCTTTGCCAAGGAACTCCCGCAGACTAGATAAAGAACAAAATAAAATAAAACTGTTTAGATCAGGTATTTTAGATGATGCAAAAAAAAAAAAAAAATAGAGATAGTTTTCGTTTGTTTTATCTTCTGTTATAATTTTTTTTCAGTTCAAGAAAATTGTCCAAAATAAAATTTCACTTGTTTGATGTATCTGTTGATCTCGGCCAGAGGACGAAAAAACAAAAAAAAAGTTAGTTTTGTATCGATTGATTGTTTTATATTACGGCATATCAACCCTTTTCGGGTTATTTCATGTGGAAAGAAGTCATTGTTGGTAATGACATTTTTATGCACCATTTTCTTTATTTCTCCATGGCGTTTGGTTTGGTTGTTTTGTAAAGAAAATTGCTAGTGGGGAAAGGAAGAAATCTCGGATTAATTAGCTTTTAAGCACCACAGAAAATACGTGATTGATTCGCATACACTGTAGAGATGCGGTTCATCAACATGAGTACTATTAAAATAAAATACATACAAAATACGTTCATCGTTGTAATTTAGCCTATTAACGTATTTTGTACATGTTTCATTTTAAAATTTAAACAACTCTTCTATCATGGAAAAACAACTCTGACGTTCATATCACGTGGGCCAAACGTATTCTTCCAGCATTTCAAAAACATACGGTAGACGGGCCACACGCGGATTGTTAGTTAATGTTTTTCCTCTATTTAAACTCATGGCGATGAAAATATACAAGAAAATGAAAAAAATTTATAAAATTCTGAGGATGGAGTCTATTTCCGAAACATTGATTTTAAGCAAATAAATATTTGTTTATTTTCATTAAATTGCGTTATAATTTTGCTTATAAAATTATTTTATGCGCATTTAAAAAAAAAAATAACTACGCTTCTATTACAGGAAACACAGCTCTGGCTTTCACGAGTTGCATTGTTTTATAATGCCAACATTTTGGACAGGGAAAAATTAATTTTAAGGAAAAAAGTGGTGGCTGCTAAATATTTAAGTTTTTGATGCTTCTTTTTTTTTAATAATTTAATAAACATACGAATCATTGTCCTTATTTCTCATAACCAAAGATTGTATGTCTTTTAGTTGTGTACGCCTTAAGCGTCCTAAATTGTCGATTTATGATCTGTTTTTATTATATAGTGTGTTCAGTTCAACCAGGAAAAAAAACAAACTGGTGCAACCACGTAATCGTCGCTTTCATTTTGCTTATATTCTAAACTCCTTAAAACCTGATGGATCCAAAAATCTATGGCTAAAGATAGGTTAGTTTGTAAGTCAATTTCTAAAACCTGTCTACGTATATCTCCATGTGCAACTTGTTCATAGTCTCAAAACTTTCTTTATTAAAAAAGGGGGAAATAAATAATTTTAAAACTGCGTTTGGTTTTGGATAGAGTGCTTGACGACGAACGTGTCTATGAAAATATGCAGGGGTGATGTGAACGTATGTTTTGGTCTACTGGTATGTGCAAGCCTTGATTTGATCATCTGAGTCTTTAATTTCTTTTATTTTTATTTCGATGTTTGCAGTAGCTCCCAAAGTCTGTCGTTTCAAACGAAAGTGAATCATTCTGATTGTCGGAAAAATGACCTTACGTTAATAGTTTTTTAAAACTTTTTTGAATACCTGAAAAACAAATGTTAGCGACACAAAAGAACAATGTGAGTTGCTATTCAAGCATGTAGATTCCTTGTGTTTGTTCGAATCACACCTGTACTTTACTATAAAAGAACTGAAGATGAAAAACGTTCGGTTTCCTTTGGTGAAGTGATTATTCAAATAAATATTTATATGTTTTGTAAAAATGTGTTTTTAATAATAATGATAATAATAATAATAATAATAATAATAATAATAATAATAAGAAGAAGAAGAAGAAGAAGAAGAAGAAGAAGAAAAGGAAGGGGAAGAAAAAGATTAGGAATTAATTATAATAATACAACAGATAACAATAATGAAAACGACTGGAACATTACTTAAATGTGGATTCTATAAGCAGCATAATTTGAAAAAAAAAAACATTCATCCGTTGGATTCAGCAATGTGGACAAGAGGATTTGATCTGTGCTGCGAATACTATGGTGAGTACTTAGCTAGGATTAGCTTGTATAGGGATGTATCCTCATGACATGTTTTCCTGACAAACCCCTGCACAGAGTGATCTTAGCCTATATATATATATATATATATATATATATATATATATATATATATATATATATATATATATATATAT
>NC_136488.1:129255473-129260473 GCF_053919585.1 Euprymna scolopes
GTTTATGTTTATATATATATATATATATATATATATATATATATATATATATAAGTGATAGTGTCTGTGTGTGTCTGTGCGTCTGTGTGCATTTCCCTACGCTAAAACTCTGTCAATTTTAAGCCTACAAATTCGAAATTTGATATACAGGGTACTGAGATTTGGGAAAATCGATGTGATAGATTTTCGATAGAAATTTGGCGATTAAGTGGTTAATATTCAACGATTTGACCTTTGAGAACTCTACCAAACTCCTCCTACAATTTTGGGTCTAAAAACGTGATATTTTAGATATAGATTCCTTGGATATGGATCTAACGTATTAACTTTACTTGATCCCTAAACAATAAATGTTAAGAGGTCATAATAGGGGTCAAAGTTTTAAAAAATTAACCGTTTTTTTTTTCAGCATTCACCACAAAACACCTGGGCAACGCCGGGCACCGATTGCTAGTATATATATATATATATATATATATATATATATATATATATATATATATATATATATATATATATATATATATATATATACCCAGTCGTGCGTATACATAGCATATCCAACACAGAAACACCCTATTATATATATATATATATATATATATATATATATATATATATATATATATATATATATATATATATATATATATATATATATATATAAATATTATATATATGCATATATAATAAGTAATAAAAATATATATGGCAATTAAGCTACACAGAATATTCCGTGTTTAATCAACGCTTGATGAAGCGCAGAATATTCAGTGTAGCTTAATTGCCATATATACTTTTATAACTTATTACCTAGCTCTACCTTTGTATTGAGCACTGTTGAATAAATACTTAAAGTTTACGCATAAAATTATACTTTCGTCCATTAATTTATATGATTAAATGAAGGAGTCATATATATATATATATATATATATATATATATATATATATATATATATATATAAATACCCGTTCACATACACCTTTCACGATAAATCTAGAACCCAGAATTAGATAGAATCGAGCAATTGCATCGACAACGAACAACGCCAGACCCAAAGTGGGTTTCGATGTACTGCATCTCATCAGTGACGTGCTCCGACATAGGCGCGAACCCAGGTCGTCGCACTCATGAAGTGTGTAATACTGATGACCTAACCATATGGGCCACGGCGCAATCTATTAGTCTATGCCTCGATTTTTTAAAATTCTTATATTTTTATCCAGTTCTACATTCTACGATGTGACAAGCAACGTGATGCACCTCGTGATGTCCTTCAACAAACATGATGTTCTTCAACATATAAGGTTGTTCCGAAATCGTGCCTGGGGAGTCGGCTAATTTCAGTTAATGTTTGTAGATGTGGTATCTACCGCCTGCATACCAGCAGTAACTATCTTAGTTGTATAGGAGGCGGCGCTTGTCACATCGTAGAATGTAGAACTGGATAAAAATATAAGAATTTATCTGTGTACATTTCCCTACGCAATAACTCTGCCAATTTTTAGTCTACAGACTCAAAATTTGATATATATATATATATATATATATATATATATATATACATTTTTTTTACATAGGCGTCACCACTTATCAAGGCCGATAGGGCACTCAAGGATAAGGGTTAAAGAGTGTAGAGTAGTCAAAAGGACAATATAGTAATCGATAGTAATGGAAGTTCGGTAAATTTGTTAACTTAAGTGGAACTGCTCATCAGAAACTTGTTCACTTTGGACTTGAAGACAACCATATTATAGACAGCTGGAAAGCAGGAAAACGGAAGACAATTCCACAGGCGCGCAGTTCTAAGAAAGAAGTTTTGATCATGGATTCTATGTTTAGGTTTAGGCACAGATAAAGAGTGGGGAAAATTATTGATAGTGCTTTCAGCTAGTCTAGTGTTTCTTGTGAAAGTTTGGCGATGGGCGACCATAAATTGAAGCTCAGTCGAACACTTTCCATGAAAATAACGATAAAGCAGAGACAAACTCGCAACAGCTCTTCTGTGAGAAAGGGTACTGAGATTTGGGAAAATTCATGTGGTCGTTTTTTGGCCAGAAATTTGGCTGTTAAAGGGTCAAAGTGAAACGATTTGACTTTTGTGAACTCTACCAAACTCCTCTGATAATTTTTGGTCTAAACACTTGAAATTTTAGATATGGGTTCCTTGGACATGGATCTAACTTAATAACTTGATTTGAGCCCAAAACAATACGGGTCAAAGTTTAAAAAATTGACCGTTTTTTTTAATTTTTTTTTTTTTTTTTGCTCAGCATACACCTAAAAACACGCGGGACACGCCAGGCACCCATACTAGTATATATATATATATATATAAGTGAACGTGTTTGTGTATCTGTCTGTTTGTGTATCTGTGTGTCTGTATATGTGTGTACATTTCCCTACACAATAACTCTGTCAATTTTTAGTCTACAGACTCGAACTTTGACATACAGCGTACTGAGATTTGGGAAAATGATGTAATTGGTTTTCGGCCAGAAATTTGGCGATTAAGGGGTGAAAGTTCACCGATTTGACCTTTGAGAACTCTACCAAACTCCTTCGCGAATTTTGGGTCTAAACACTTGAAATTTTAGATATAGGTCTCTTGGACATGGATCTAAATTAATAACTTATATAGCTCAAAGTAATGAGTGTTAAGGGGTAATAATACGGATCAAAATTAAGAATAATTTGACCTCTGCGGTCTCTGCCAAATTACTCAGACAATTTCTCGTCTAAAAATGTTAAATTTGACATAAAGCTTTTTAATCGGTTTGAGTCAAAAAATTTTCGTTACCAATATTTAAATGTATGCATGTATGTTTGCATGTTTGTCTAAAACTTTCGACAGAGGCGACGGATTTTACCAAGATAAGTATCGTTTTGAAGTTCGACCTTTCAGACGACAAATATCGAAAAATTGGCTAAAAACACTAATATCTTCACCTGCAACTGGCTACTTTTCTACAGGGGGATCGCTTTTTCGCCGATATTTTTGAAAGTCATCCTCTCCTTTCGATTGTTTAACCTAAATTAAAATCCACGTCACTACTGGATTAGCGGTGGTCGTAACAGCAAAGACGTACGTTTTTCCCCCCATTCTTTTCCTCCTTCGCGGTACGGGTTCAAACCTGCCTTCTTATTAACCTATTTTGTTTTTTTTTGCTCAACATACACATCCAAACACCCGAGTAACGCCGGGCTGAAATGCTAATATATCTATAAAAGTGAACGTTTCTGTGTGTCTGTGTGTCTGTACATTTCTCTACGCAATAGCTCTGTCAATTTTTAGTCTACAGACTCGAAATTTGATATACAGGGTACTGAGATTTGCAAAAATATATGTGATCGATTTTCGGCTAAAAATTTCGCTGATAAGGGGTCAAAGTTCAACGATTTGACCTTTGAGAACTCTACCAAACTCCTTCGACATCACTTCGACAATTTTGGGTCTAAACACTAAAAATTTTAGATATGAGTTCCTTGGGCATGGGTCTTACTTAATAACTTGATTCGAGCCTCAAACAATACATGTTAAGGGATCATAATAGGGGTCAAAGTTAAAAAAATTGACTGTTTTTTTTTGTTTTTTATTGGCTCAGCATACACCTCACACCCGGGCAACGCACTATATGTCTATAAAAATGAACGTGTCTGTGTGTGTGTGTGTCTGTCTGTCTGTGTACATTTTCCTTCGCAATAACTCTGTTAATTTTCAGTCTACAGAATATGGCTAAACAACAACTTTTGGACGCCATAGTATACTACATGCCAGCTGAAATAAAGAAGACCTTTCCTAATTTAATATATATATATATATATATATATATATATATATATATATATATATATATATATTAAAATTGGGAAAGGAAATTGGAACTAATTACGTATATAAATGAATATGTTTTAAAAGCTGAAAATAACGCATTTTATTAAATATATAAACACATTTACTTTCTTATATCACATATTTCGATGCTAAACATCCTTGTCAATGAAAAGTCTGTTTTTTTTTCTCTTTTTCTTTTTCTTGGCCGCATGGTGGAATTCAACGTGCGAGAGGTATGGCAGTAGCCTGATTATCTTGGTAACGGCTCGATATTTAAAATAAAAATAAAAACAGTCATCAGTGTCGCCAGCCGCACAAAATTGAAATTAGCATTTGAAGCGTTGTGTTAGTTGAAAATTGAAAATAATTACGTATATAAATGAATACGTTTTGAAAGCTGAAAAAGCATTTTTTAAAATATATAAACAAATTTATTTGCTTATATCATATATTTCGATTTTTATTTTAAATATCGAGCCGTTACCAAGACCATCGGGCTACTATCATCACTCTCGCACGCAGAATTCCACCATGCGGCCAAGAAAAAAAAAGGAAAAAAACACATTAGCATCGAAATATATAAATGAATTTGTTTATATATTAAAAAAATTCGTTGTTTTCTGCTTTCAAAACGTATTCATTTATAAACGTAATTATTTTCATGTGTGTGTGTGTGTGCGTGTGTGTGTGTGTGCGTTTATATTAGTTTGTATGTGTGTGTGCGTATATATGTATTTCAGTGTATAAAAACTATCGGGTTTCTATTTTTCTCAGGAACAGGTTTACAATCATTACGCATAAAATTATTTTTTTTAATCTTTTTTCTTCTGTCAAGTCGCTTTTATAGATAAACGCTTTGAATAGCTGATACAAAATAGCAATTTACAGCAAGTTTAATTGGCGAAATTTGTCGCATTCGTATTATATATATATATATATATATATATATAATGTAAAAGCTAACGACCAACAGATAAACAGCTGCTGCGAGAAAGCAAATTGATGTACAATGGTTATCGAAAGAAATAGAAAATACTGGAAATTCAGCCAAACTCGACATTAACACACGAGGGAACGTCACATCTTGTTGCTAGTGAGCAATCACGAGTAATGAATCGTGTGAGAACTATTAGAGAGTTAATAATAATAATAATAATAATA
>NC_136488.1:129265473-129285473 GCF_053919585.1 Euprymna scolopes
ACATTTATTAAGTACGATCAAATATTACCAGAAAACAACAACAACAACAAAAATTATATTTTCCTGATGTTATTGTAGTAAGGTATTTCTGGGGAAAAAAAGATAAAATAAATCAAAATAAAAAAAAAAACTCACCTCAGCCATATTTAGTGCTTATCCTAGTACACTTTTGTTGTTTTTCTTTCACCAAAACAAAACTAAGAAAAAGTTTACAAACAATGTTCACAAACTTGTATCTTGTCTGCTGTTGCTGAAATATCTCTTTAAAATGCCAGTTCACATTTCGACATATATATAAACTGTTTTGCATACATCCGTTGTCGTTATCTCTGTCCTTAGTATATTCCCACTTAATTAGTTGCTTTTTAAAATTCAGCTATCTCTCGTGTGCGGTTTAGTTATAACTTTCTACGTATTCTTTTTTTTTGTTGTTGACGAAATGCCCACACACTCGTCCTCTCTCTCTCTCTCTCTCTCTCTCTCTCTCTCTCTCTCTCTCTCTCTCTAATTATGTCAGCCGAGGTATGTAAATATAGATATTCCGCTGCAGGTATTTGAGTGCCCGTGACATTCACAAGTGTTTATATCAGGTTCACTGGTCGACGAATAAGTTACAATATTTTTTGTTTGATTATTGTTTGCATTGAAGGGTGAGGCTCTCAACTCGCGGAACTTCGGCATTTTAGTTATTTTATTTATTTATTTTTTTTTTTTTTTGATTTTTTTTGTTGTTGTTTTCCTTTTATTTTCTTAAAGAGTTGCCACCCAGGAAATTGATTTAACTGTTGCAAAGGTTCTCTAAAAGTCAAAACATTTACAATAAATTAACAAAATTAGCAAAACAAAACATTAATTATTGACACCTTTATTGAATTAAATGGAGTTTTTGTTGTTATTTTAAGCGAAAACTTTCTTTTAAATGCAATTTCGAAATAAATTTTAAAATGTCGCTAGTGGGGAAATGTGTTATTTATTTATTTGAAAAAAGAATTGAAAAATTTCATAAAAACTTTAGAATTTCGAAATAAATTAAAACACCTTTCATGAAGGAATTAGTCCACGCGTCAGTAAAAAATGATGGATTTTTTTTTCTATTCTAAAGTAAAAAAAAAAACCCTAAAAAAACCCAGATGTCTTCCAAATTAAGGGCATTTAGGTCCGTTCCAGTAATAATTCTTCGTTGTATCAATTTCGTTTTATCAGTTTCGAGATTGTTTCCGCTTCTCTCGAGTCGAACTCTTGAAAACAAGTGAAGCATGCATGCCCCCCCTTGTGAGTGCAAGTGAACTAGGCATAAAAAATGACTAAGTTTAGCATTGCCCCCCCCCGTCCCATTTAGTACCAAAAGTCCCCAGAGTAAATTTTGAGTTCTGCACCATGCAATTTGAGTTCTGCACCATTCAAAAAAAAAAAAAAAAATAGAAAAAAATGATCATTTGCAGCCCCCTTTGAGGCCCAAAAGTCCCAAAGGTCTTAACATATTTAAATTTTAGTTCAGCACCATGCAAAACTGCTAAATAGACATACAAAGAAAATTTTGGACAAATATGGTAAAATATTCCCCAAAATGGAGTGTTTTTATCAGCGCTAAAAGAGCCCCTGGGGCACACCCAAGAGTTATCGCGAAGTATACACAAACAAAATTATATAGAAATCAGGTAGTTACAACTTTTCAGAAAGTTTTATAAAAATCCAAGGCAGGCATCAATTTTTTTTTTTAATAATCACAAAAGTATCAATTTTAGTCATTTTAACCCGAAAGGCACCCCTAGGGGGGCAACCGGAGATTTCCTGGAAAATCCGTTCTGTCACTTTTTTTACTTATATCATGTTTAATTTTAAAAAAGAATTCTAAGGCGTAGTTATTGAGTAAAGTGCGGACAGAGGAATGGACGAACGGATGGGGGTAAATTTACAGGTCCACTAGCCTTTTATCCGGGGACCAAAAAAAAAAAAAAAAGGAAACAAAACTAAAAAGTTGTTGCTTTCCGATTCTTTCCAACGATCTTGGTAACAATGTGTTTTTAACAATTATATCTAGCATTTAAAAAAATATATAATTAAGATTAAAAGATTTAACAAAAACATAACTAATTGATCATTCGTATTATTTTTGGAGTTTGGATTATTTTCGCATTGCTGTTCTTATTAGTGATGGGACGATTCCAATATTTTTTCCGGATTCCGATACAATTACTGATTCTCTACTAAATTCCCAATTCCGATACAACTACCGATTCCGATTCTTAATTAATCTTTGCATATATTAAACTATAAAGTTGTTGCGTTTTTATTTTTCAAGATTACCGTAAAAACGTATGTTAAATTTGCACACATTTTTTCAAACGTAAAAAAAAAACACTTGTGGCGAGATGAGCTATAGATTTCACATTTGCTGGTGATTTAAAAATCGATAAATATTCATTTTTTTAATTACTACCTGCAATGGACGATTTTGTTTTAAACAAAACCAAACAAAAAAATAATTAAAAGAATCGTTTTTGGCATTGGAAAATAAGCACAGTGTTTTTCTGATTCCGATATCGATTCCGGTACCTCGCAAAAGTTCCGCTTTCTTTTCCTATTCCCGATTCCGATTAATCCTCCCAGTACTATTTCTTATCTTGAGTGTTATTTCACAGCGTTTCGACCGATGTAACCTCTGACATACTTCAATGACCCGTGGTCTAACGGATAAATTAGTTGGTCAAATTCAGTCGTAAGTAAAACTTTACTGTAAATGAAGTATGCCTCCTCAGTGCGGACGACACTAAAAAATACGATTGCGAATTATTTGGGACTTCTACACTGTCGTGGCAGACGGATGAAGAGAGCATTTTAACGCTGTAGATTAAACAAATAATTTCTCCCGTAAATCTGTGCCGATTCTCGAGGTCTCATTGACTGAAAAAGAGAGGTGCTTGTAGCGACCAAATGTAACTTTTTAACTGCTTACCTTCGAATAAATGATATATACATATATATATATATGTATATATATATATATATATATATATATATATATATATATATATATATATATATATATATATATTAGGGTTGGGACGATTAATTGGAATGGGGGTCGGAAAAATCGGAATATTTGTGAGTATTGGATTCGAAGAAATTTGTGCCAATGCCAAAACGATTCTGTCTTTTTTTTTGTTTTGCATGATTTTATTTAAATCAAAACTTTCCATTGCTGGTAATAACGATAACATAATAAATATTTATTGATTTATTTATTCCAGTAAAAGTAAAATCTAGAAATCATCAACCAGAAATGTATTTTTACGTTTAGTGAAATATCTGCACATTTAACATGTGTTTTTACGGTAAGTGAAAGAAAATAACAAATCTATAGTTAAATATTTAGACATTTGTAAATAAAAGGAATCAGTAATTGTATCGGAATCGGGAATTTAGTACGGAATCGCTAACTGTATCGGAATCGGGACAAATATTCGAATTGTTCCATCCCTAATATATATCCAATGGTGAGGCCCCAGGTTGCGGGTTTTGGGGAGTGTGAAGCGACCCTTTGTCATTGCTCCCAGGTCCACTCTGACCCATAATGGTAGTACCTGTTAGAGTCCCAACTATGTGTTAAATAGAAACCGACTTGAAAAAAAAATATATTCTATTAAAAAAAATTTCTTTTAAAATCACTGGATTCGGCATTAAATAACCTGACAAGGATTGATATGCCGTAAAAGAAAACAACCAACCAACCAACCAACCAACCAACCTAATGTATATATATATCAAAATGCCTCCAATATATATATATATATATATATATATATATATATATATATATATATATATATATATAAATGGCCCCAATATATATATATATATATATATATATATATATATATATATATATATATATATGATTACTTCTTCCTTGTAATTTAATAGTTGGATGTAATAAAATAGGAGACATGACATAGGCAAAATAAATCAAGTTCATATCATTACAGAGATGTTGTTTCTTTCAACACCCAATTACCTACTAATGATGACGTAACAGAAGATGCATACTATGAATCACGGAAATCTGACAGCCTATCATAACCTTCTATCGAGTTAATGCCGCATCCAATCTCAGAACCAGCTTTCTAAATGCCCTGCACCTAGAATTAGTTGTTATTGGCCTTCTGAAACCCGGCGTTGATAAAATAAGTATCAGGAGTAATGTATGTAACCTTCGGGAAAAAGTAATCAAGATACGAAGAGAGAGTTGATAACTTTATTTGTATTGGTGTTAATGGAAAACTCGCGAAGGCACTTTGATATATATCGAAATTGCGGAACCCGCTCGACAAACTGTTTAAAGAATAAAGACTACCCGACTTTCAAAGAATGCTATTTGGACTATCATAGGCGTACATGAAGTCATTAATTTTATATATATATATATATATATATATATATATATATATATATATATATATATATATATATATATATATATATATATATATATATATATATATATATCAGGCTCCTTCAGTCTTGGACAGACTAAGGATACCCACGAAGGGTTGCGTGCGCGCGAAATTTTTGTGGTAGGAGGTGCGCAATCTCCAACCACACCTCTCCTGAGACGACATTGTTAAATACCAGTGGCAAGTGAAGTACAGGAAAAAACAAATGCCGAGATAAGCGGAGAGCACATACAGCGCTTAGAATTCCCAAATGGTCACCCATCTGGTACTAACCAGGCTCAACGTTGCTTATCTTCGGTGAGCTGACGAGAACCGGTGTGTCAACGCGATTATTATATATTGAAGTGTGCAATACTAACGACCTAACCATATGGGCTACGGCGCAATCTATTGGCTATGCTTCGATTTTAATTTATATTTTCATCCAGTTCAACTATCTTAGTTGTATGAGACGCGTTATTTGTCACATGGTAGAATGTAGAACTGGAAAAAATATGAATTAAAATCGAGGCATAGCCAATAGATTGCGCCTTGACCATATATTTAGGTCGTCAGTATTGTACACTTCATACCTGCGACGACGTGGGTTCGCGCCTATGTCGGAGCACGTCACTGATGAGATGCAGTACATTGAAACCCACTTTGGGTCTGGCGTTATCCTCTGTCGATGCAATTGCTCGATTCCATCTAATTTTGGGGTCAAGCTTTATCATGAAAAAGTATATGTGAATGGGTATATATATATATATGTATATATATATATATATATATATATATATATATATATATATATATATATATATAGCTGAATCCACTGTGAAAAATTTCCCCCACTCTATACCTGTGCCTAAATCAAAACGCAGATTCCATGAACAAAGCTTCTTTCTTAGAACTGCACGCATGTGGAACTCTGTTCCGTCTGCCTGTTTGCCACTGGACTACAACTTGGATGTCTTCAAGTCTAATGTTAACAAATTCCTAATGAACCGCCCCCTTAAGTAAACACTTCATCAAATCTCCACACTAACGTAATGTACTTGCAATAACCCTTATCCCTGAGTGGCTTCCGGTCCTTGATAAGAGGTGAGCACTGTGTAAAAAAATATCTATAGGGGAGAATGTGTTTGAGACAATTCCTCAAACTATATACTTAACGAATTTTTAATCTACAGACTTAAAATTTGGTATATAGGATATTCAGACATGTGAGAAAATTTTAGTTGGGTTTTATCCGAAAGAAACCGTTGCTAAGTGTGAAAATTAAAAGATTAGTGCATGGGCATCGCCAGACTTTTATTTGTTTGTCAAATGTTTTAATGTGCATGCGTAAATGGTTCAGATGACAACTTGTTTATGTTAAGAATAAGCAGGTTTGAAATTTTTTTTGCAGATAGTCTTAAGCTGATCTAATAATTATCGTACTTGATTCACTGTCTTTAAGTTTATGTTATGACCTCCACTCGAGTATTTTTTCTACTTACAAAAAGTGAACTGTTTAGAAAAAAATAAAAAAAACATACTACGCGCATAACATAATACTCGCATGCACATGTCTCAGTTCCTGTATGAATAGATCTAGATATAACATTTATGCGTATTTTACGACCGGGAAACGCCAGATGGCCTGCTAGTATATATATATATATATATATATATATATATATATATATATATATATATATATATATGTATATATATATATATATATGTGTGTGTGTGTGTGTGTGTGTGTGTGTGTGTGTGTGTGTGTGTGAGTGTTAGTGTGTGTTATATTTCTTTAAAAAGGGTTGATCCATTTCTATTTTTCCTTTTTCTTGGAATGAGCGGAAATAATGAGCTGGGTGAAATTTTTCATAGATATTTGTATAAAATAAAATACATATTATATACGTTTGAAGCCAAAACAACGCATTATTACAAAATAAACAGACATTTATTTTGTTTGAAATTTATATTGAAATTCATAAATATATTCAGAAGAAAACCTTCATCTTCAGTATGTCTTTCTTTCTTTCTTTTTTTTTGTCATATTGTTGTTGGAACAGAGAATAAGCAAGTACAAGTCCGTTTGCTGTTTATACGGTAGTTGTTTAAATCTTGGTCATGCGGAATTCACATTAAGATTTTTGTCCTTTAGAAGCACTGGTTGAGTTTAAATAAAATGAATAAGTATTATATACGTTTGAAGCCAAAACAACGCATTATTAATAATGCGTTGTTTTGGTTTCAAGCGTATATAATACGTATTCATTTTATTCAAACTCAACTAGCGCTTAATGCGTTGTTTTGGCTTCAAACGTATATAATACGTATTCATTTTATTCAAACCCATCCAGCGCTTAATGCGTTGTTTTGGCTTCAAACGTATATAATACGTATTCAGTTTATTCAAACTCAACCAGCGCTTCTAAGGGACAAAAATCTTAAAGATATTTGTATAATGAGATGTAGCGGTCTGTATTGTTTGTACAAAATATATGTCATATATGACACCATAGCTTCTGGCGTCATATATAATGACATCATATTTTTATTGCCCACAGAAACCTTATATAGATCACACATCGTCATGTATTAGGTGAGAGTAAATGACGTTATATACGATGACATCATATATTAAGATTTCATACATGCTGACATGTATAGAAGCTGATGTCATATCTGCTAAGATAATTGCATATAAATTGACGTCATATATAACGACATGGCAGGTGTTATATACGACTTATCTTTTCGGCCTGGCAACACCAGGTAAATACAGCTCGTATATATTATTAGTTATCTAATTATCTTTTTGGGAGATAACTTTAAGAAAATCATGCGCAAGGAAATAAAAAACTAGGCCTAAACGCAGACGTATCAGCTAACATAAAAAGAACACACTTCCTGGACGTCACGTTAAATTTAGATAAAAACACATATGAACCCTACTTAAAAGATAAGGCTACTCCAATATACGTAAACCCTAAGTCCAATCACCCACCATCAATTATAAAACAGATTTCTAACTCGATCGTAAGTAGACTCAGTAATAACTCAAGCGATGAAAATGCATTTAAACACACCAATAACTATAATAAAATTAAAAAATAGAAGAAAAAGAACTATAATTTGGTATACGGCCCCATACAATCAAATGTTAAAAACATAACTTGCCAAGAAATTTCTAGATCTTATTGAAAAACACTATCCCGCAACCAACCCCTTACACAAGATTTTCAATAAAAATACCTTAAAGTTATCCTACAGCTGCTTCGAAAATTTAGAGATGATAATCAAAGCATATAATAACAAAATATTAAATAAAAACAATGTAAACAACAACAAAATAAACAATAAAAAAGTAGACACTATGACAAAAATAAAACTAACACTAGCTGAAATAATAATAATAATAATAATAATAATAATAATAATAATAATAATAATAATAATAATAATAATAATGATAATAAACCAACCCCGGACAAGAACAACCATACTATAAATAAAAATACTAATAACGAACAAGATAAATGCAACTGTAGACACCGCACACTTTGCCCACTTCAAAATAAATGTCTAACCAAAAGCGTAGTAAACCAAGCCACAATATTGGCGAAAGAAACCCCGACTAACAAGAAATATTACGTAGGTATGACTTCCTTAGATTTCAAAACTCGATATTATGACAACAAAAGTACATTCAACAATAAAAAACACCGTATGAAAACAACGCTAGCAAATACTGGGAACTCAAGGAGGGCGAACATTCGCCGGTAGTCATGGAAAATAATAAGACAAGCTACCATGTGTAGACACGTAGACGACCCATGTAGATTATGCCTTCATGAAAAATATGCTATCCTGTACTTTAAAGAATCCCAACATCTATTAAACTGTAGAAGAGAAACAGCGAACAACTGTGTTCGTAAGATAAAATTTACTCTAGGATAGCGATACAAAATAGTTTTAAAACTAACAAAAACAATAGAAAATAAACAAATAAATAAATTAAATAAACATGAATATACATAAACGATCACACATATATGTATGTATGGATATATGTATATATATATATATATATATATATATATATGCATATATGTATGTACATATATATATTTATATATAAATTAACATAAAAAAAACCTAACCTAGATTTAAAAGAGGTCAAGAAATAAGATATCCAGGCTAAATAGAGCATAAACAAAGGAACAGGTAAACCAGATGTCAAATAGGCCTTTGTCCGATAAGCGCATGTTCATTGGCTGATAGGAAGGGCGCGGTGGATACGATAAAGTTGATTGGCTAACTAAAATTACAATAGAAGGTGCGTATATAAAAACGAAAGACAACCACAAAATTCGCACATAGCCTGAAGAGTCCTAAAGCGGATGAAACGCGGAATATTCAGTGTAGCTTAATCGCCATATATATTTTATAACTTACTAACTAGCTCTACCTACATATTGAGCACTTTTGAAGTAAATACTTAAAGTTTATGCATAAATTTATACTTTCGTATGTTAATTTTATGTGAGTAAATTAAGTAGTTATATATATATATATATATATATATATATATATATATATATATATATATATATATATATATATACAGCTTGGAGCATTAGAGGAAAAGAACTTTGAATAAAAAAAATGTAAAAATAAAAATGTAAAATGCAGTTTAAAATCCCGGAAATAAAAACTAACTTATATGAAAAAATTTTCATATCAGTTCAGTTTCTCTTAATTTGCGTAGCCCGTATACTGAAAGCGGTTTTATTTTATTTTATTAACAATTTGAAGTTATTTTGGCGTCGAATTTTAAGCTCATGTCCTATAATTATAAAAATATTAAATATATTAAATTGTATGTTTATTAATAAACAGATCCATCGGATCTATATAAAAAATTTTTTTTACCGAACTCATTATATAAACAAAGAAGATTGCTCCAGGAAAATGCCAACTGCGGACTATTACCTTGTGATGTGGATTGCTCAAAATACTGTTTTGATCACTTTACCACACTGTTATTAAAGACATTCCCTTCGGATTTTATCATGCAATTTGGATGTGAAGTTTTATATACTTTTCTTTAACTTTCCTTACTCTACGATATTTAAATATGTAAAAAAAACTTTTAATTGTGATTTTCCATGTCTCACTGACTTTAGCACGTAAGGTGTAAACCATTAGAATTATTTGCTAATATTTTCTCCTCTGAAGAGATGATAAACATCGAAACCCTATAGGATAAGGAGTTAGGATATTTCAAATGTACTCTTTGTCTTGCATAGAATAATAACATTTTTTGATTTGAAATTTAGCCATTTCACATCATAAATTTTTAAATTCATTGAACGACTAAAATTTTATATATATATATATATATATATATATATACATATATATATATATATATATATATATATATATATTAGCAAAAGTACCTGTCCTTGACTGGGTTCAAAAACAGCCTACGGAAAATGGACTCTGACTTATGAAAGCATGATAGGTTATGAAAAGCAAGAGTGGTAAATTTGGGTTGAATTTGAGGGTATCAACACCAAAGCAAAATATGATGAAAGTAAACATAAAATAGATAAACCCCATAATTTATCATACGATACCTGTTTGCACTGAAACACTTATCACAATATTCTGTGGATCTATATTAAAAACCTTGTTAAACTTTGTGACATATTTCCATTCTATGGAGGTCAGGGGCGAACGAACACCCCATAATTTTATTATACCATATTTCTTCAAACTGAAACATAATTATCAAAGTATACTTACGCAGATAGATATGAAAAGTCTTTATTAAAGTTTGTGCCTATTTCCATTCTATGGAGGCCAGTCGCAAACGCAGACCCCCACAATCTTATTATACCACCCCTATAAAAGTTAAAACATACTTATCAAAGTATTATTATGTACATGTATATCAAAAGCACTTGTAAACGTTTTTTTTTTTTTAATTTTAAATTTTTTATTTCCATACTTTGTGGACCAGACGCGAACGCAGATCCCACACATTTAATGAACCATCGTTCTGTCAAACATACCCATTCCTGTGTCTCGATACATCTTCTATCATTATATGTAATCAGTTTTTTAAAATATTCAACCATATAGGAGCCTATTTGTGACCACACACACACACACAACTTTATATTATAGATATACATATATATATATAATTATTACAATAATAATTTTTTAATACCTACAAAAACTAGTGTTTTATCCTTTCAGGAATCATCAGTGCAGGGTGACACGATTACTACCGGACGGGAGATTCGTACCCTGCTACGAAGCCATCACTGACTCCATTACCAAGGAACAAACATCACGGCCAATCTCAACCGCGAGAAATATCGTTGAAATTTTAATATTCATGTTTAAATGTAACATCCGCCCATTGTGATCTAATGATTATCACATCGTTATCTGCGTTGCGAGCTTAAGTGACCGACTTTCTATTCCATCTTTTAAGTGCTCAGCAATAAGAACTGAGTTTCTTAAAGGAGCAGACATAATATATATATATATATATATATATATATATATATATATATATATATATATATATATATATAAACAGAGATGTGTGTGCCACAGACGATTTCTGATTGGTTAATCCAATAATCAGATCTCCTAAAAAAACTATGGTTCCTACGCTCTTACCTTTACCATAAAATATTATGGCTTTATTTATTTTCCATCTTGGAAGGGTTCAATTTTTTCATAACTTGTTATTTACAAATTAAAAAAAATACGAAACTTACACAATCTAACAATCCAACCTCCGCCATTCTGGTGCACACACGTACACACAACACGAAAACAATGTTTTGAAAATCTAGCAAAAATTAATTTTCCTGAAATTTTTCAATATTTAAAAATAAATTATGCCGGCTGATAAAATTTTAAAACTTTTTTTAAAGCTAGAAAGATAAAATTTAAAAATACTTATATATATATATATATATATATATATATATATATATATATATATATATATATATATATATATATAAAATTAAACAAAAAAAAAACGCGCGTTCACTCGAGGTCTTTTCATTTCGGGTTTGTATTACTGTACACATAGATTCGAAAAATTGTCAAAAAACAAATATATAACAAATAAATATTATCAAACGCAAGATAAGATACTTTTCTACCAAACTGGATATATTTTTCGTGTTTTTATTCAATGTAACATATTTATTCAGCTCGAAAAACGGGTTTGTATTACTGTACACATAGATTCGAAAAAGTTGATAAGATACGAAACAATATGCATAATATAAACACAGCACGAAAAAAAAAACGTTGTCATCCATTCCCAGCACATGCGCACACACGCACACACACTCACGTCCACTACCGTCCTTGGCTACGTCACGTTGTTATGGCAACACGATAAACACACAGTAAATTTGATTTTCTTCATTTCTACGCAAATATTACGCAAATATAAATCATATAGAATATCTGTATGAATATAATTACACGTAATAGTTAAATAAAGATGATCATCGTATAAGAGAACCGAAAAAAACTAATAGGGAATTAATTAAAAACGATAAAAAATATAGAGATTAGCTAGATCTTTTGTAGTTGAATGCAATTCCACGACTCATAAATAACAAAGTTGTATTTTCTTTTTAAATAAATAGAAAAAAGGGGTGTTGATAAGACTATCAATACACACAAAAAAATATAGATTTATTTTTGGGTAAAGTTCCCCCGGGTTTTCCTTTCACTTCAGTAAATAATGGTCTTTTGTTATATATATATGGCGTACTATCATCCTTATATATATATGATGTTTATATATATATATATATATATATATATATATATATATATATATATATATATATAAGTGATAGTGTCTGTGTGTGTCTGTGCGTCTGTGTGCATTTCCTTACGCTAAAACTCTGTCAATTTTAAGCCTACAGATTCGAAATTTGATATACAGGGTACTGAGATTTGGGAAAATCGATGTGATAGGTTTTCGACAGAAATTTGGCGATTAAGTGGTCAATATTCAACGATTTGACCTTTGAGAACTCTACCAAACTCCTCCTACAATTTTGGGTCTAAACACGTGATATTTTAGATATAGATTCCTTGGACATGGATCTAACTTATTAACTTTACTAGATCCCTAAACAATAAATGTTAAGAGGTTATAATAGGGGTCAAAGTTTTAAAGAATTGACCGTTTTTTTTCTCAGCATACACCTCAAAACACCTGGGCAACGCCGGGCACCGATTGCTAGTATATATATATATATATATATATATATATATATAATGTTCCCTATCTTAGGTTGAGCATTTAGGAAGTGATATACAATTTACCATTAGCGTATGAAGCGATGTTCTTTGTGCAAACAAATTGAGCTTATGTACTCCGTACAATGTCAAAACATTGTTAAATCACTGTGCGCATAGCAACAGCCGTATAGAAATCCGACTGTCGGCGATCAGGTTTCGATCCTGGCTTGAGGTAGTTGCTTGTCTAGCCGAACTGATGAGCTGCGAAACAGTTCTATATGTGGATGACTATATATATACATACATATATATACATATATGTATATATATATATATATATATATATATATATATATATATATATATATATATATATATATATATACTCTCACACACACACGGGTCTATCCGTGGACCTCTATTATTCCTGATATTCATAAATTACCTCCCTGATAAAATTGTATCGGAGATGGGTATATTTGTCGATGACACCACTCTCTATAACAGATATGAGGGGAAAACAAATGAACACATATCCAAGGAAATGGCAGAAACACTAGAGGATGACCTCCAATCTATTGTGGAATAGGGACAAAAATGGATGGTCACATTCAATGCTGCAAAGGCTAAGCTTGTTTCCTTCAATAACTACAAGAAACCTTCTCTACCGCCAATAGCAATGGCCAAGAACACATTGCCTGAAAGTACTTCTTTTAAACTCCTCGGCCTAACGCTTGCAGGGAATATGAACTGGAATAGATACATTGAGAGCATTGCCAAGGCTGCTGCAAGGAAGGTTGACTCCCGCTACCGTGCTAGAAAACTACTTACGCCTGAAAGTATCCTGTACCTCTATTAGGCCACCATTCGCCCATGTATGGGGTACTGTTGTCACATCTGGGCTAGTGCATATTCTGCTTGTCTCGCGCTCCAGGACAGGGTTCAAAAGAGTCGCCAACCTGATAGGTTCTGAACTGTCATCTAGGCTTCAGCCTTTGTCCCATCGACGAGATGTTGCATCCCTCTGCCTGTTCTACAAATACTTTAATGGTGAATGCTCTGACGAACTGCAAACACTTGTACCTCCTCGACGAAACTACCCCCGACAAACCCGACAAGCTAGTAAGTCTCATCCCTTTACAGTAGAGATCCCTAGGTGCAAGAAAACCTTTTACTCCAATAGTTTCTTCCCCAGAACTGCAGGTGTTTGGAACTCCCTTCCGGGATTCTGCTTTCCCAACTGTACTGATATGCAGAAGTTCAAGTGTAATGTGAACAAACATCTTTCTACTCATCTCCTTTCATAATGCTCCTGCAAATTAAGTCCCTGATAGTAGCCCTCTGCTTCAAAGTGGCACTGTGTCTTGTTTGGGGTGAAAATTGAATAATATATATATATATATATATATATATATATATATATATATATATACATATATATATAAATATATATATATATATATATATATATATATATATATATATATACGTGTAAATAAAATATGAAAAATGTAATAAAAACTCGTCCTAATTTTTATAAACTGTCGTTTGTACGAAAACTAAGTGCATTTATATTCTTGTATATCGGAGATTGGCCTCTTGCAATTAATCAAACGCACAATTATGAATTAAAATGCGATGAAGTGCCTCTTTCAGCTTCTGAATGATAACCAGTTTCATTGCCGTAGAAGTGACTGCGTGTAGTACTGAATGACAGCAGAGCCGCTTCTTTTATGTAATGGATTCTCATTGTTAATAACAGGCGCTACAATTTGTGAATAATGAGATGGATATTAAAATTTTTTTTTTTCTATATTTCTTAAGGAAAGCAATTTTAGATTTATTCTCCAAATGCAAACTTTGGCTATTTTTACACGAGTGCAATGCTCTATTTATTGCTTGGAGTTTAAAGAATGCGATACTATTAAGTTTCCATATCGAGTTCACCCATTCATTTTTGAATACGTGACGTCGTAGTATGTTTTATTTTTGTATTTTTTTTTTTAAATAGATAATTTTCGGAGAATCTGACCTATTAAAAACTCGATTTTTATCTTTTATTTCTGTAAAAAAAAAAATTTAAAGAATCCCATATTCAAAAAGAAGGCGCACATTGAGAGAAGGGCTGAACCGGAGAAACCAGGCGACAAAAAGCAAAAAGACAGACAACGAGACAGAGGGAGAGAAAGAGAAAGAGGCAGAAAGTCACAAACTAAGCCAAACAGACAGAGAGTATATTCGAAATACAATGTGCGCCATAGAAAAGACGACATGATTCCATTTCCATTTAATGAAAACCGGTTTTATATTTTATTGCGGACCATCTATCCGTTAGCCAGTTGTGTACAAATCCCAAGAGCGATAGTAGCCTTTTATCATGTGTGGAAGTGACAGACTTTCAACGAGCGAGATCGGAGATGCACCGCTGTACAACTCAGACTCCCTGCCGATCCAAGTTATGATAAGACCATGGCCATCACCCTCAAAATTCATCGGTGGATTCCCACGAATAACAGGGACGTGCCTAGGATTATGAAAACAAAATTTCCGGCCACGGCTATGGTCTTTAATGTAGTTTCAAGTAACGCCACATCATACAACCTCAAATCTTTGAAGTCGGCTTGAAAATCAAAACCCAAAATGTACCTGGATGTGCTGAAGAATGTGTTGATCCCTGGTGCAATCAGGTGGTCATTGGCACACCCTGGGTGTAGCAGCAGGACTCGGCGCCGACTCACAAGCCCAAAGAGAATCAGAAGACCTGAATCGAGGCAGCGATTGAGACTGAAGGCGCCTACATTGAATAGATATCAGATTTACAACAACTTATCTGATTATTTTTAATAAACGTTTTTTTTTTTCATTTTTTTTTTAAATAAAATTGTGTTGTATTCTTTAGGGCGACACTTTTATCGTTCCACCCTGTAGGATTCTGGATATCTTGGATTGTCGCCTTAGTTTTATAAAGAGAACCAATATGCGTGTTTAATCAGTTAAATCGAGAGTGTTTGCTCTTTTGGTCTCCTGGTTTATGTTGTTCTATTTGAATTGATAACTAGACCTTATCAAGCGAACAAGAAAGCCATTCTTAACAAGGGGAAAGGGGGAACTCTCGTGTTATTTGAGAGTAAGGCAGTTATTTTTTTTTATACAATTTTCACCCTAAACAAGACACATAGTCACTTTGAAGTAGATGGCTACTATCGGGGACATAAGATTTAAGGGTATTATGAAGAGAGATGAGTAGCAAGATGTCTGTTCACAAGTTATTAATCAGAAGGAACGATACCTTGCTTGTTACTGTAGTTCCTTCTGCGCAACAGTAACTGGAAATCAAAGATGGAGGACAATTTTGACTGTAGCTATTTAATCTTAATCTATCGCCTTTTTCTCTTTCCACCCATATTGTCACCGCATACACGTTGTATTTTCTGTTTATTCTTTTCCTTGTCACCCTCGCATCATACTCGATGTCAGTTTCACTCCATTCTCTCCTTGCGATGTTTTTAATTTGTCCATCTGATTTGCACGGGCACTTTACCCCAAGACATTCACACGTCAATCCATCAGCAACTGCTTCTCACATTCGAAGCCTACTTTTCTCCATCGTGTTCACTCTTTCCCGGTTTCGTCCACCATGACCATTGTTTCTTATTCTCGTCGCAATATCTCACATCATTTTGTCGCATGACAGCAAAGTTTCATGCCTGCCTCGGGTCATATGGAAGCTTTTATTTTTGTCGATGCATTTTCTTGTTAAATATCCCCTCGTTTCCTTTCTCAATATCACTTGCCAGATAAATGAAATGTATAAAGAATATAAATATAAAAATACACAGAGAGAGAGAGAGAGAGAGAGAGAGAGAGAGAGAGAGAGAGAGAGAGAGAGAACCAGTAAGAGAGAGATTAGTCGGCAGCCCGGCGTTGCCCATTCGTACAATAAGTTTAAAGAATATAAATATATAAAGACAAAGAGAGAGAGAGAGAGAGAGAGAGAGAGAGAGAGAGAGAGAGAGAGAGAGAGAGAGAGGGGTAATACAGTTTCTAGCCGGTAGCCCGGCGTTGCCCGTTCATACATTACGTTTAAAGAATATAAATATATAAATACAGATAAGGAGAAAGAGAGAAAGAGAGAAAGAGAGAGAGAGAGAGCGCGAAAGACAGAGAGAGAGAGAGACAGACAGACAGAGAAAAAATAGAGAGACTAACCGGTAGCGGTGCGTTGTCCGCTCGTACATTACGCTTAAAAATATAAATATATGAATACAGAGAGAGATAACATACGCTTAAATATGATATTTTAATTTATGCAGATTGCGTATATATTATTAAAGAATCAATCCTCTATATGTTACGAGGAATAATCTGTGCAGTGGACTTATTCGCAATTAAATACATAAATTATAAAAAAAAATAATGATGATAATGGCGTTCATCAAATTCCGTCTGTATTTGTTTACAATATCACGTCAGCTGATATATGGGCTTGACGATGAAAGACCTAGAAAAGTAATTTCTAATCAATGTTTAGTTTCAAAATCTGCAAACGAAGATATGATTTGCCCAGAATTGCATAAAGATCAACAAGTGCAGCACACTTTCAATATTTTATTATATTTGAAATGCGTGAAATCGCGTATTCATCAATCAAATCGATTGATATCCTGATCAAGTTAGTGAACGCATCGCGGTGCACCAGATGCCGTCCCGCAATAAATTAGTCCACAATACATTGTGTTCTTCATTGCAGGAAACCTACTGTTCATTTTATGATATTATTTTTATACAATGGCTTGAATTACAAGTTTATAAGGCAGAACTCAAATATAACGGTTACATTGTGCTCAAAACAGAAACATTCATTCAAACGCTCCCCCGTCTTAAAAAAAGAGTCTACTGTTGCTTTTAAATACCGAACCCTTTCTTCTAGTGTGGTGATAAAATTTCTCAAATGCAGATGCGACGTACGGCTGTATAAAAGTGTTAACTTCGATAAAAATGGAACTGTTGTTTCTTTTATAGGGGTTTTCGATTATCAATTTTAATACTTATTGAACCTATTCTAATACAAAAAATAAATCCATATAAGAACACTTCCAGACACATAATTACGCGTGTGTGAATTTTCATAAAATGTGTGTGTGTGTGTGTGTGTGTGTGTGTGTGTGTGTGTGTGTGTGAATTCCAAAGTATCCGATATTTCTCCAAACCTGTGGTCTTGATGAAGGAGAGACTAAAACTTGCTGCTATCGTTTCAATTAATCGTAAATAACATCAAAGGGAGACTTGATTCCAAATATATCTCATATGTTATATCTCCCCTCATTTTTTGAAATAGTGCACGTTTATGAATACCTCCAGTATCAAATAATCCTTATACACTGCGAAATTTACTTTATGTATGAAAACCAAACTAGGGGAGTTATAACATATGTGAAATATTAGGAATCAAGTCTTCCTCTGCTGTTATTTCAGATTATTTGAAACGATAGCAGCAAATATTGGTCCCCCTTCCATAAAAAACCAGAGGTTTTGGCGTAATCTATATATATATATATATATATATATATATATATATATATATATATAGAGAGAGAGAGAGAGAGAGAGAGAGAGATTACGCC
Source organism: Euprymna scolopes (assembly GCF_053919585.1). Lineage (NCBI taxonomy): Eukaryota > Metazoa > Mollusca > Cephalopoda > Sepiida > Sepiolidae > Euprymna > Euprymna scolopes. The sequence goes on from NC_136488.1 coordinate 129,283,835, forward strand.
AAAACCTCTTTTATATATATATATATATATATATATAAGTGAAAGTGTCTGTCTGCCTGTCTGTCTGTCTGTCTGTGTATCTGTCTGTGCACATTTCCTTACGCAATAACTCAGTCAATTTTCAGTCTACAGACTCGAAATTTGATATGTAAAACTTTCGACAGAGGCGACGGGTTTTCACAAGATCAGTATCGTTTTGAAGCTCGACCTTTAAGATGACAAATACCGAAAAATTGGCTAAAAAAATTAATTTCTTCACCTTCAACTGGTCACTTTTCTACAGGGAGGGGTCGCTTTTTTCACCGATGGTTTCGAAAATCATCCTCTCGTTTCGATTGTCAGGCCTTAATTTAAACCTACGGCACTTCTGGTTTGGCAACGATCGTAACAGCAAAGACGTCACGTTTTTCTTGTTCTTTTCCTCCTTTGCGGTACAGGTTCGAGCCTGCCTTCCTACTACCACTTTTTTTTTTTTTGCTCAACATACACCCCCAAAAACCCGGGCCACGCCGGGATGAAATGCTATAAAAGTGAAAATTCCTCTGTGTGTGTGTGTGTGTGTGTGTGTGTGTGTGTGTGTGTGTGTCTGTGTGTCTGTCTGTGTACATTTCCCTACACAATAACTCTATCAATTTTCGGTCTACAGACTCGAAATTTGATATACAAAGTACTGATATTTGGGAAAATCTTGATAATACGTTTTCGGCCAGAAATTTAGGTGTTAAGGGGTAAAAGTTCAACAATTTCACCATTAAGGACTCTACCAAACTCCTCCACCAATTTTGGGTGTAAATACTTGAAATTTTAGATATAGGTTCTTTAGAAATAGAACAAAATTTATAATTTGATTTGAGCCCAAAACATTAAATGCGAAGGGGTCAAATTGGAGTAAATTTTTTATCTAAACATTTGAAATTTTACACAAAGTTTATTCAGACATAGGGCAAGCCTTTTAATGGTAATTTTTTCCTGAACATTTGGGTGTCTATTCTTTTTTTTCTTTTTTTTACGCAGTGATCACCACTTATCAAGGCCCGGAAGCCACTCAGGGATAAGGGTTATTGCAAGTACATTACGTTAGTGTGGAGATTTGATGAAGTGTTTACTTAAGGGGGCGGTTCATTAGAAATTTGTTAACATTGGACTTGAAGACATCCAAGTTGTAGTCCGCTGGGAAGCAGGCAGACGGAACAGAGTTCCACAGGCGTGCAGTTCTAAGAAGCTTTGTTCATGGAATCCGCGTTTTGATTTAGGCACAGATATAGAGTGGGGGAAATTTTTCACAGTGGATTCAGCTAGACGGGTGTTTTTCGTGAAAGATTGGCGAGGGGGGACCAGAGATTGGAGTTCAGACATACAACAAGTTTTTTAATAAGATTTTAGCGAAAATTTGGCTGGCAAGTGGTCAAAGTTTACAGAGTTGACATTTGCAGACACTACCAAACTCCTCCGCCAATTTGGGGTCCAAAGACTTGAAATTTTAGATGTAGGCTACTTGGACATGGGTCAAACATTTTAATTTTATTTGAGCTCAAATCAATAAATGTTAAGGGGTCAAAATTGGGATCAAAGTTTTAAAAAAATTGACGTCTACGATCTATACCAACTTTTCCTTATGGTAGTTAAGGAGGCCTAGTAT
>NC_136488.1:129290473-129305473 GCF_053919585.1 Euprymna scolopes
CTAAGCACATAACGGGTAGAGGGGTGAACATCCCACTTGGTAATAATATCACTCGTAGAGTCAAGTTCCCGCCATGCATTACATCGACGAATACTGTTAGAGCAATTTCTAACGAACATCCCGTCAGCATCGGATTTCAGTCCAAGAAAGGAAACCTGTAATAGGGGCAATTACAGTATGCCTATCCACACCACAGGTACCTGTGAATCGTAAAAACCTCATAAAAATTGTCAGCTTTTTACGAGACTTTTCCTTTCGGAAAAAGAAGGCTCTTTCAATGACTAATCCCTTCAAACAAAAATCCAAGCACTCTCAAATGCTTCCAAAATATCTGGGTAACTCACAACTTAGAGAATTCTCGAATTTATCCCTGTCCAATATTATAAGTAGTGGCAAAAACTTTTGAAAACGGCCAAGAAATTTGGAAAAAAAAATATACAGGGGAAAAAGAAATTGTCATTAACACACACACAAACATGTTGAAAAATTCCAAACAAGTAAAGCTTCAGAAAATGTCAATAAAAATCAAATGACTATAAGACTAAACAGAGGTCGACTAACGCTTTAAAAAAACAAAAAAACAAAAACAAATTGATCAAATAATATATTAAAACAATTATCGAAAGAATGAATGTTTAAATACATAAGAGTCCATAAAATTAAATTTTTTAAAATTACAGGGGAAGATTAACGTTTTTTTCTCAAAATAATAATAATAATAATGATGATAATAATAATAATAATAAATATAATAATATTTCATTAAAAAAATGATCAAAAGAATTTATATTTAAAAAAAAAGAGTGAATAATAAAGAATAGTTGAGAGAAAAGAAACAGAATTTTAAAAATAACCATTGTGCCAACGACCCGACGATATTATGAGATTAACTAGTGAGAGCAAAAGTCACAAAAAGGGGGGGCAAAATGTTGCACAATGGAGAGCACCCCTTCTGGAGGAGCTTGGGGAGAGCTTATACATTAATAAACCTAGTGCCTAACTTGGTCTGTACTTGTGAGATGCAGATGTGTTAAGCAGGTGTTTGTGATTTGGAAAATGTGCTGCTATGACTCAAGCCAAGAAGGACAGTTTGTTTATAAAATTGAACCAAGGCAAAACGATGTTAGACCTTAGAATTTGAAAGGTCGAACCCGAAAGAACTTATGGATACAAAAACAAAATGTTTAAACGTTATGTATGAATGCCCCTCCCCTTCTCTCTATATATGTCTCTCTTTCACTCCCTTTCTCTCTCTTTCAATGGAGAAAGAGAGAATTGAAATGTCATTGTATTGTTAAAACAGTTGAAGCTTGCATTCTGGGGCCAGCGGATGCGACATAGCCAACGACATATCGACCCACTGCGTTGATGTTTCCACGTGCCTATCGTTAGATATCGTTGGCTATCGTGTCTAATACCCAGGGAGCTGCGTGCGTTCCCAGGACATACCTCAAAGAAGTAACTCTCACTGGGAAAGCGATAGTGTCGTATTTTTCGTATGGTCACTTTTATTGATAGTACACACATGAAACGCTGGTCCCCTTCAAAATAATTTCCTTCGGCTGCAATGCACTCGCAGGATTTTTCCAACAACTTTCGCAAGGCCCTGTAAAAGTCCTCTTGTGTGAGCATGTCGGTGATCCTCGTCAAATCCTCGTTCATCTCCTCGATTATCTCATAACGACAACTTCTAAAGTTTTCCTGGATCGTAGGGAATAATAAGGAGTCACAGGAAGTAAGGTCTGAACCATAAGGAGCGTGAGGAGCTGTCTGGGTGTTCGTGTTAGTGATGGCAAACTATTTCTTTCTGACAAACTTCGTGCAATCCTCTTCAGTTCCTCGCGAATAATTGTGTCCCACACTGGCATTAAACTCTGCATTTATTATATCTATAGACACACCAGGGTCCTTCTACATAAAATTCTTTATTTGCCCAATCAACTCTGATGTTCTGACTTCCTTACTCCTCCAACATCTATCATCATTTCTCACAGACTCCCTGCCTTTCTTGAATCTCTTATGCCAATCGTTCTCTTACTGACCAACTGACACTACAAGACAGAACGCATTTTTTTTACAAGATGGAGCTACATGCCACACATCTTACAGATCACTGACACGAGTTCATGACATGTTTACGGAAGAGAGAACAATAAGCAAAGGGTTATGGCCACCACGTTCCTCGGACTTGTCATCATGTGATTTTTATCTTTAGAGGACTTTAAAACAAAAAAGTCTATGCAAATAATTCTCACCAGAGAAGATCTAAAGGCAGTATCTGCAAACGTTGTTAAACCTGCCCAAAAATACGTAGATATCAACTGGTAGCACTTCCAGCATTACAGATAATTTAGACAATGCTACAGGTGATTTAAACAATAAAATAACGTTTCTCCTCTCTACTTCATTTTAAGAGCTGCTTTTAAGTGGGAGACCTTATATATATATATATATATATATATATATATATATATATATATATATATATATATATATATATATATATATATATATATATAAAATATATATGGCGATTAAGTTACACTGAATATTCGGCGTTTCATCAACTCTAGGACTCCTCAGGCTTATGCACGGATTATGTGGTTGTTTATCGTTTTTATATGCTCCTCTCCTATTGAGATTTTAGTTAGCCAATCAGCTTTCTAGTATCCACCGCGCTCCTTCATATCAGCCAATGGGCATGCATTTTATCGGACAAAGGATCTGTTTTAAAACTAGGTTAGTGTTTTTTTTTTTTAGTTTATATATAACTATATATATATATGTGTATATACATATATGCACATATATATACATATATATATATATATACATACATATATGTGTGAGCGTTTATGTATATTCATGTTTACTTAATTTGTTTATTTGTTTATTTTCTATTGTTTTTGTTAGGTTTATGTATTTATATGTATATATATATATATATTTATATATGTATATATATGTATATGTATATATATATATATATATATATGTATTTAAATGTATATAGTTAAGTAAATTTATGATATAGAACATGAAGGAAATGATTGTTTGCACTTAAACACAATACTTCCGGAAAAGGGAATTAGATATTCAATGTAATGAATATCGGAAAAGGGTTAAATAAATCTATATGAACTTGATTTAAAGACAATATGTGTTCTGTATATAAGCAACCGCAAACAATAGAGAGTCAGTCTGTCATGGTCAGTAGTGACAAATGTGTTTGGGTCTAATCTTGAAGTTGACGTATTCGTTGTGTCTAGCCAAAACAGCTGCCTGTGAGTACTCTCGCTCTCTCTCTCTCTCTCTCTCTCTATATATATATATATATATATATATATAAATAATAAAACAAATGTAAAGTTACATACCTTACATGTTTGATAAAATAAAAATTACACACAAAGTAAATACTATTAAACCTCAATTTTGCTAAAGAAACAAGTTTAGAAGATGAATATACACATTTATTAAAAAGGTATTTTACAATAGTTTATAAAATCTTTAAAACAGTAAGGTGTATAAGAGATCTTTGCAATAACGAGTCCTCAATTGTATTAAGACGTGTAACATATAGCATTCGTTGGAATATTATAAGTCCCCGCCAAAATATTCACACCCCTACTATTATTTAAAAGGACATTTTTCTGTGTGTCTGTAAGATCCTTCCCTATGGACTCCAAAACGGTTGGGTCGACTTCTTTGAAATTTCACACAAAGATACTTTACCTGGCAGTGTTCTTAGAAAGTTATTTCGTCGGAATGTCTTCAAAAAGCATCGACATTCGAAATCCTTCGATGAAAAAACCGATTTAGGCAGAAGTTAACACCTTAAACATCCTAACATCACAAGTTCATTTGAAAAGCTTTAGTTCCACACAAGCTGAAAGGCTCAACTTTTAAACTCTACAGCAGGTTCTTTGATATGACAGGGGTGCGTTCAAAATGAATGTTTCTGTTTAAATAATAATTTCACAATAATACTTGACAGAAAACTTTTCACATGGAGCGTTAAAAAACGTATTAATCGGTATATAAAGAAGGAGCGATGAATAAAAAGAAATAGTTTGAAGGAGGATCGTTTTATTTTATGTTTTTTTCTTTTTCACTTGAAATGGATTCGTCCGGTATTTTTTAGTAGTTATTTTTGGTGTGACGGGGCGGATACAAATTTACAACAAAATACGAAATGTTCTTTATTAAAGAGTGGGTTGTGCGATAGCTTAGTAATTAATAGGGCAATTAATATTCTTTCTATTATTTTGTACTCTGGAGTAAATATCAGTTAATATCTTATATGGTTTTATATAGAGTGATGTGATGTTCGATTGATTAATTGTGCTTAACTGTGTCGAGAGTCATAGCCCAGTAATTAAACTATTATGGTAACTTGGAGCGTGACATACCAAAATGCTGTTGTCAATCTTACATTGAGATACGAAAATTCTATGTAATACTTAAACCTGACCGACATAATGTTGTACAGAAATAGTTATATAGTCGTTGGACGTACGGAAATTTGACTTTATTTTGATTTTTTTACATATCTATAAAGAATGTGGTCAAACAACAGTGTCCCACATTTTATGGAGTCCATTGCATTATTTTTTATCATCTGCAGGATTGTTCAAACTGCACTGGTTGAACATTAGAGATCAGACAAGGCAGTGTTACACCGCTTTACGTGGGCAGACTATTAGAACAGTATTGTAACCCTGTCTAACCGTAGAAACATTTGATCGTCACATTCCCGTTTTCAGGCGATAAAGTAATTTCCATCGGATACACAGTGCTTTAACCAGAAGAGAGTATTCTAATCCTCATAAAAAGAATGGTATTCTTTTACTCTCTGATTCACAGCTGTATTCTTCTCCCTTGTTAATATGCTTTTGGGTTATGGGCCTGTTTGTGGAAGCTTCTCCTTAACTGCAGTTGTTGGACCGTTGGTTCCCGTCCACGTTCATCACTGATAACCTTTGTGATCTATACTCCACAAGCAAATTCCCATCTCAAATCTGCAGAAGCGATGCTACTACTGAGTAGATGCAGGTTATTTAGGTTGATATGTTTCAGGAAACCAGTAATCAAGCGATAGTGTTGGTCAATGCTGAGTCTGGTTTGTTGGCATGATCTCTCCCAAACCAAAACACGTATACACTAGTCTTAAATACAACCTAGGGAAAGGTAAGTCACTCTTTTGTCATTAAACGTCTTAAAAATTGGTACAAACCTGTAAAAAAAAGAAGAAAACAGAAAAAAATGGCCAGTTTTTTTCTTTATATGCTTGCGATATTTTCATATAAAATGCAAATGAGATGCTTCCAGTTTGAAATGAAAAGCCTGCTATTCCGAAGACTGAGATTATATGGGATTTGGATGTTGGAGTAGCAAGTTTTATCAGCAATGCGACGTGCTTTGGAGTTGAGAGTTTTTGACAACAGAGTGTGGGGTTTCGGAGCGGAGTCTCATGTTTTGGAGTAGCGAGATTTAACAGCAAAGCATCGAGTTTTGGTGTAGTGAGTGTGTCGAATTTGGAGTCGTGGATTTTCACAGCAGTGAATCAAATTATATCCCAGAAATTGTTACTTGAAAGCGCATACAAAATCAATCAATGCAAAAAAAAAAACTGTTTAACTACAAATACTCTGAAGAGAAATAGAAGACGGACACATTTTTATAATGAAAATGCGAATTAAACGTGTAAAAAGACAAACTGGCCAGCGAACAGAAAAACAATCTAATAGAGAATCGTGCGTCCATCTAAAAACACGGTAAGAGGAAGTATATTCACGGGAGAGTCTGTGCACTATATGTGTGCATGCATGGGTCAGTTGGAAGCCATTAATTACTTTCGTTTATATGATGACATCTTTATTCGCTGTATCAGAAATCATAATAACGTCCGCTATAATATTTAATTACAGATGGGATAAATTTTACAGCGCTTATTGAAATAAATAATTTTTATTTGTATAGCAAAATCTTACATCGGCCAAATTAAATTTTAACAAAACCTTATAAATGATGATATATATATATATATATATATATATATATATATACATATATATATATATATATATATATATATATATATGGGTGTGTGTGTAAGTGTGTGTTTTCTTGAATATATATATATATAAGTATAGCATGCATTATATATATACATTTATATATATATATATATATATATATATGTATATATATATTAAGGGATTAGAACAACAGTCTAAAGAGCAGAGTATATTTTAATGTATTAGTAAATTCATCAATACAATTCAAATAAAATTAAAGAAAACAGTACCCGTTGTAATGTAGATATATAATAAGCTCGATAGGCATATATGCATTTAACATTCCAGTGAATGCATTGACGATGACACGAGTTTTAAAAGGCGAACCATTAAAAAGATACATCTGCGTTACTTAACAAAAATGCTAGTTTTATTTTTGGTGTCTTAAAAAAAAAAGCACCCAATATTTTTGCTGATGAGGAGACTTTGTTTCAAAAAAGTAAATGATAAAATTATTGTCAAAGACTTATTTTCTATAACAATAAACACACCGTTTCCGAAACGATCGTACAACTTATTGATTTTGTTTGTTCTTCCTTGTGAAATCGATTATCAATTTTTAATTTTAATTACAAATTATCCAGCGTCTTACTCAATGTATATATATATATATATATATATATATATATATATATATATATATATATATATATATATATATATTGAGTAATATATATATTCTTTAACACCGACATAAATATGAATGAATAAAGACACGGGTAAATTAATCCGCACAAAAATCAACCCAGTTCTCCGCACAGCTGAACTTCACCCCCATGACCGGTTAAAAAAATACCTTTTTTGCTGAAAGTTGATTTCCGTTCTTCACTAAGAATTGCGCTTTTGAAAATAAGCATTGTTTCCTGAAGAGGTCTCTATTAACTAGATACTAGAAGACCGAACATGCTCATAGCAACAAATTACTTCTTATGTAAAGCAAATTAAAAAAATATATGTATATGCATATACATAAATGCATGTACGTATATGTGTGTGTGTGTGCTTTCTTGTATTTATATATAATAATAGCATGTGTTATATATATATAGTGGCGTGCAATAAGTAATGCCCCTGACCCACTTCCAGTTGTCTGATCCAGCTGAAATTTTGCATGTGCAATGATTTATACATCTACGGGTTATGTGGCAAATTACAGCTCTGAAATAATTGTGGTTTCTGTTTTACATGTGTTTGAACTCAGTCATGTGTGAAATGGAGCCTGTTGAATGTCGAGCAGTGATCCGGTTTTTGTATTTGAAAGGACGCACACCACAGGAGACTTTTGATGAAATGAAAGAAACTTATGGCGATAATGCTCCATCATATGACCTTGTTAAACGCTGGCATCGTGAATTCAAACATGGCAGAAAGTCTGTGGAAACAGCTCCCAGACCTAGTCGCCCCCATTCTGCCATTGATGAGGCATCTGTCCGTCAAGTTGAGGCTACCATTTTGGAAGATCGGCGCATTACTATTCGCCAAATAGCCCAAGATGTCAAGATTACTACAGACTCTGAGGAAACTATCATTCATGACCATTTGCAATATGCATAAGGTGTCTGCTAGATAGATTCTCAGGTTGCTCACCCCATTCCAGAAGCGAGAACCCGTCGAGTGCTCGATGATGAATTTGGAGATGTGCTAAGAAGATGAGTCAAAGTTTTTTAAAAGACTGATTACACAGGATGAAACCTGGGTCCATCACTATGATCCAGAGACCAAAGCTCAGTCAATGCAGTGGAAGCACTTGAACTCGCCACCTCCAAAGAAGGCAAGGGTGCAGCCCTCCGCTGGCAAGGTCATGCTCACAGTCTTCTGCGACCAGAACGGAGTAGTGATGACAGATTTCCTGGCAAAGGATACCACAATTACAGGAGCCAATTATGCTTCACTTTTGAGGAAATTAAGGGAAGCTATCAAAATTAAGAGGTGGGGCAAGATCAGGAAAGGTACCCTCCTCTTGCAGGACAACGCTTCTGTCCACAACTCGCATGTCGCCAGATCAGAAGCATCCTCCATATTCACCTGACCTTGCACCCGCTGACTTTCACCTCTTCCTAGCCATGATGTTGTTTTTGCAAGGAAAGCGTTTTCCAGATGATGAAACCATGATTTCTGAAGTCACGTCGTGGTTGGAGGACCAATCTGGGGTGTTCTAAAAAAACGGTCTCCAGAGCTGCATGAAACGATGGAAGAAATGCATAACTCTGGGTGGTTTCTATGGAGAGAAAGACTAATAACTGTGCCAAGTTTCGTTGCTCTACTTCTATTAGAAGTGGGTCAAGGGCATTACTTATTGCACACCCCTTGTATATATATAAACAATATATACACACATATATGTATACACACACACATATATATATATATATATATACAAAAGAATATATATACATACATATATATATATATATATACAAAAGAATATATACATATATATATAAATGTAAGGGAATGATATGGCATGCACGCATGCAACATATGCGAGCATGAGTGTGTGTATAGAAATTTATTCATTTCAATTGACATTTCTATATATTATATGCCTTCGACAGATATTCACCGATATGCGTAGAAAAGCAATTAAATATGCCAAAATATGTTAAGAGAAAAAATATAATAAATAAACATGTATCAGTAAATCTAAGCAACGAAAACCAAAGTCGAAATATATATATGATTGTTAGAGGGAAAACAACAATGCATATGTTAACGGGAATTTTATCATGACGTCCAATGAAGGTTATTCCATTGCACAACAAGAAAGGAAAAAAAACTGAAAGAATACGACGATAAACTTTTTTTTTTTAATAAATGGAAAGGTAAATAGTAGGCAAGGGCAAAATGAATGACGATGCTCAAAATGTATAAACATTTTGACCCCTTCCTTTACTTAAAAATTCACCAAAAATCAGGGGATTAACCAATTTTAATGAGATTTTCAGTATTTATCAAATGATGATCACGGAATATAATGAACTAATTATTTTTATTTAAATCTTAGTGCAAATGTATTATTTTGTTTAAAAGAAAATACTTTTACTAAAATCATGGTTTTCAGTAGTAAATAAAAAATGCAAGAATTTATTTTTGCTTTTTTTTATATAAATAAAGCATCGTAATTTATAACAATAATAAAAAAAAAATAAGTTTTAAAGGAACATTACGAAAACAAGCCCTAAAATCCGTAATTATGAATTCGATATAACTCGAAGAAAAATGAATTTCCCGAACTACCGATATTACCATTGAATTAAGCATTGTTTATTGAATATTTCCAAACGAAATTATAATAGCAAAAATATTTCTTCTTTTTTTTTAATTACAGATTTCGCATAATTTTTATATGCAAGATTTTAATAATTTCCTTGCTCGCAAGAATGTGAAACTTTCGGCGTAACATAATTTTTATATAATCTCGAACAATAATTTTAAAAAATTAATTTAAAAACAGGAACACAAAAAATAATTAAATAAAAAAATAATAAAAATTGATACAAACGTTCAGAATAAGAATATACGGATGACCGTCTGGGGAAAAAAAAGAAATCTGACACCCCTACTCCTTTCACTATCATTACTTCATTTTGAAACAGCGTTTTGTTTCACTGAAATTTTGGCCTTCCGTATATCCGTATATATTCGTGTTTACAACCTGTTATCAATTGCGTTTTGCCTAACAACATAATTACTTGCTTTTTGAGGGCTAATTAAGCCGTATTTTGTATAAATAATGTGTTTTTTATTTAATTCAATATCTTAGGACTTGACTTTACTAGTTATCTTTGAAACAGACCCAGAAACTAATATTTATCATTTAAAGGATTTTTTACGATGAATTTATTTAACTTCCAAATTTAGCTGAATTGGGTAACTCGCCGTGAAAAAATTCCCATGACTTTTTTTTTTCTACGTGTACAAATATTTTTTCGTTTAGGAAATTAACTTTAGTCTCTAATCATTCAAATACAATGAAAAAGTTGTTGGAAACCTACAACAACCTTATGATAAATCGGCTTTCAAAACTAAGTCCCCCTATTTTTGCCAGCTAATTTTTGGTCGTACCTAGTAAATAAGGAAAGAAAGATATAGTCAGCTTTATGTTCACCAATAACAGTGTCTGCCAAATTAGTCCCTCTGGCGGTTCTCAAAGAATTCCATGAACAATATTGTAAGGGATAGTAGGGGTAAGAATATAGGTATAGTCAGGGCTTACTGCGTGTCAAAGAACTTAAATACAACAAGTGAACACTTAATCTTTTTAAAAGAGGGTGTATTTAAATTACCTCCCTTGCGTCATTAACTTAAATGTTCATTCGAGAAAATTTCGATCCTCTTGGTTCTGTAATCCAAGAAAATAATCCAAATCTTCTGTGGTGTAATGTATTTCTGTAGAAGATTTCTTGGTTCCTTTCGACGTGAATTCTAACGCCTAACTGGAGTTAGTATTCTTTTTTTTACAAGACCAATTCTAGGCCTTAAAATAGTTCTTTCTTCCTCGGCGAAGAGGTCGTTGTAATTTTATTAACAACTGATTTTTTTAACAGTCTTTTCTGACTAATTTCTGTGTCGTCTTCCTTGCCGAATCGCGATTGAAGAAAAAGAAACCAAACCACTGATTTCTCTTGTTTAAACTTGCGATTTTTAACGTCTTTTCTCCTGAAGCGGGATAGCAAGCCGATTTCTCTTTCTCTTGTTCAAACTGGCGATTTTTAACGTCTTTTCTCTTGACGCGGGATAGCGAGCCGACTTCTTTCTCGTGTTCAAAACTTCCCACAAAATGGCGCACACATCTCCTTTTATCAATCGAAAGGCAAGCATTCAACAGGTGATATAAAAAGCAGTAGCAGCACAAGATACACCAAGAAAAGGAGGGGGTAAAGAAGGGGAGGGAGAGAGAAGGAAAGAGCGAAGTTACCTACCCTTTGTTTACATTCTAGAAACCTCCCCCCAAGTGGGACATATTATTTGCAATTATAAATATATTATTTTTGATATTAAATTTGTAAAAATATTTTTACGTGCATAATACCACAGAATCGCCAATAAAAATAAATCAACAATCTTGCATTTAATTTAATAATAAAAATCGTGCACAAAAATTGAAAAAGTCCCGTGGTAAAACACTATGTTACTTATCGAACGGTTACAAGTTCAGCCCTTATCAACCAACTTAGCCATGCTGATGACAAGTGGTACTTAGAAACGTGTGCGTCTATGGATAACTTAGTTTTATGCTCGTAAAATATTTAATTATTAAAAATAATATATATATATATATATATATATATATATATACATATATTAGACATAATTACGTATATAAATGGATACGATTTGAAGGCTAAAAGCAACGCATTGTTTGTTTGTTTTTTGTTTAAACAAATTTATTTATATCAGAAATATTTTGATGCTACACATCCTTATGAATGAAGAGTCTGTTTGTACTTTTCTTGACCGCATGGTCACATTCTGCATACGAGAGTGTTATTGGTAGCCCGTGGCTCTTGTTAATGGCTCGCTATTTAAAACTAAAAAAATGATGTCGCGTTAGTCGGGCAAAATTGAAATAACGGAAGAAAATCTTTTTCTTCTTTATCTGCACTTTAAGTGTTAGGAATTAATTGAAAATTGAAAATAATTACGTATATAAATGGATACGTTTGGAAGGCTAAAATCAACGCATTTCTGTTAAATAAACAAATGTATATGCTTATATCAGATTTATATCGATTCTACCAATCCTTATCAATGAAGACTCTTTTTTTTTCTTGACCCCATGGTGGAATTTTTACGCGCGAAAGTATTGTCGTTAGTCCGTAGGTCTTGAAAACAGCTCAATATTAAAAAATAAAAAAACACTCAGACACACACACACATATATATATATATATATATATATATATATATATATATATATATATATATGTATGTGTGTGTGTGTGTGCGTGTGTATATATATACATAGATTTACATATTTAAACGCATATATAAATACAAATATATATATATATAAATGCATATATGAATAATATATATATATAAATATATATAAATATAAATATCTATCTATCTATCCATACTCCTATAAATTCATTTTTCTTTTGTGTGTATTGATATTCATATTAAAACCCCTCTTTGCTATTTATTTAAAAAGAAAATACAATTTTCTTATATATGGGTTGTGGAAATGCATTCACTCGCAAAAGATCTAGCTAATTTGCACGTTCTTTTAAACATTCATTTTAATTATTTCTCTATTAGTTTTTTCGGTTTTCTTATGGGATGATCATCTAGAGTTAACTATTACGTGTAATTTTATTAATGTAGATATTCTTCTTAATTTATATTTGCATAAGATTTGCGTAAAATCTTTACAGTAAACAAAAATAGTTTCCATATATATATTTATGTATGCGTATATATTTTTGTTTAATCAATTTATCTATCTATATATTTATAAAAGTGAAGGTGCCTGTGTGTCTGTCTGTGTGTCTGTCTGTGTACATTTCCTTACGCAATAACTCTATCAATTTATAGTCTACAGACTCGAAAGTTTACATACAGAGTACTGAGATTTGTGAAAATCTGTGTGATCGGTTTTCGGCCAGAAATGTGGCGATTAAAGCGTCAAAGTTCAACGATTTGAGCTTTGAGAACTCTGCCAAACTCCTCCGACAATGTTGGGTCTAAACAACTGAAATTTTAGATATAGGTTCATTGGACATGGATCTTACTTAATAACTTGATTTGATCCCCAAAGAATAAATGTTAAGTGGTAATAATAGGGGTCAAAGTAAAAAAATTGACCTTTTTTTTTTTTTTTTTTGCTTAGCATACACCTCCAAACACCCGAGCAACGCCAGGCACCCATGCTAGTATAAATATATATGTACAAATATCTGCATATAACCAGCTTTTTCGGGTCATTTTTTACTTCTTCTGCTCTTTCTTTCTTGTGAACTTTACTGCGCCATCGTCCAATGAACTTTTTTAAAATGAGTCACTATTTACCAAGACCATTCGAGAATAAGGGTTAATTAACGGTGGGCGTTGAGTAAGCGTTAATGGTGTACGTTGGGTAGAATTTGGATCATTTAAAGGATCAGCTCATCAAGAACTTGTTTACATTGGATTTGAAGGCCACCATATAATAATCAACAGGCAAGCGGGCCAGTGGAACAGAAGAGAAACTTTGTCCATGGAATCAGCGTTTAGATTTAGGCTGAAATAGAGAGTTTGAAGAAATATTTACAGTGATTATGACCATCCAATGAGGTGACAAAAATTTATTTAATTTAAGGGGTCGGGGTTTCGTCACTGTCCAACGTAAGCATCGTCGGCTAAGTAAAAGTGGGTGGCACTAACAAATGTGTCGGTCGGTCGGTCGGTCGGCACTAACCCTATTCGGGTTTAACTAGCTTCCTCCAAAAGAGGAGGTTTCATTGGAGTATGAAATTTACAAGCCGTTCCCATTCGAATGCATATCCCGTTAGGGGATTTGACGACGTTAGGTTTTTGCAACTTCTTGCAGAGAGGTGTGGACGTTCCCCTACATACAGCGCCTGGAGTTCCTAAATTGGTCATCTATTTTCAGTAATAACCAGGGTTAACGTTGCTTAACTTCGTTGATCAAACAAATGCATAGGTAATAAATGTGGAACTCTGTTCCGTCTGCCTGCTTCCCAACTGACTACAACTTGGATGTCTTTAAGTCCAATGTTAACAAATTCCTAATGAACCGCCCTCTTAAGTAAACACTTCATTAAATCTCCACACTAACGTACTCTACTTGCAATAACCCTTATCCCTGAGTGGCTTCCGGGCTTTGATAAGTGGTGATCACCGTGTAAAAAAGAAATGTTATATTGAGACAAATAACGTGAAAATTATAGAGATAAGCAAACATCTGTATTTTTTTTTATTTTTTTTTTTGCGTTTGGTAACAGTTATTTTTCGGTTGTTTAATTTTTCTTCTTGTAAACTATTTTGCGCAATTGTCCAACGGACTCGGTTTCCCATCCAAGGCGACAAAAATACTTAAAGTTAAGGGGTCGACTTAACGGTAGCATTGAAAATACGAAAAAGACACGTACTTAGTGAAGGTCGTTGTTCAGTATAAAGCAAAGTGGGTCGAATGGCACGCACATATTTACGTCACTCGGGTTAGGGCCAGGCGGGGTTACGAGTTTCCGGTTTTTTTTTTCTTCTTTCCTCTGTTCTTTTAATTTTTTTTTTTCTTTCATCATTTCTCTCTGCTTTTTGTTGCATCATTTCTCAACCATCTTTTCTAGGGCAAAAAGAGGGACGGGGTGGGGGATTTCTAGAGATTTTTGCGCGATGCGAGAGCTGACTCATTAAAATATGAACTGTACTCGCAGCAAAGATGTTCGGAATGTTATTTCTGGCGAACGAGGTCAAACAAAAATAAAATCAAAAGCAGAAAGTGGGAAAGAAACAGCGCACGAAAGCTCAATTATTTCTACGTTGCGAAGGGTTAGTTACCTGCGCTTTTTAAACAACCAATACGAACTTAGCATCGCTTATAAATGATTTAGTCGGTACAGGATAGATATGAAATACAAGTACATTAACTATGTATAGATATCAAGCGTATCCTTACATTTTTAGGAAGTGGGTGGACAGTCTTCTAAAACAGAAGTCTTCAAACTATGGCCCGGGCGGTAGGTCTGGCCCGCAAAATTTTTAATCCGGCCTGCCAAAGTCTTTAATCGTGCCAGCCAAAGTCTTTAATCTGGCCCATGGAGCTCTTATATGTAATTATACAATATAAAATATACATACACATATGGAACGCCGATATACTAACTATATATATATATATATATATATATATATATATATATATATATATATATATATATATATATATATATATATATATATATATACACGTATT
>NC_136488.1:129315473-129397973 GCF_053919585.1 Euprymna scolopes
TTGTTAAAGCAACACACACACACACACACACACACACACACACATATATATATATATATATATATATGTATATATATAATTATTTTTTACTATAATAATTAAATGCCTACAGACACTAGTGTATCATCCTTTCGGAGATCTTCAGTGCAGGGTGTCACGATTAACACCCGTCGACAGATTCGTATGCGGCAACACGAGCCATCTCTGGCTCGATTAGCAAAGACCGTATCTAATCGGTTACTATTAAACGCGAGAAATAATGTTGAATTTAAACACTTACTTTTTAAATGTTCTTTACGTCAGTCAAACAGTGATCTAATCGTTATACGATGATCTATGCATAAGAGCTAAATTGACTGACTTAATTCAACTAAAAGTGCTCAACGATAAGAAACGAGTTTCTTAAAGAGACCGATATATATATATATATATATATATATATATATATATATATATATATATATATATATATATATATATATATTAGCAAAAGTATCCGTCGTTGACTGGGTTCAAAAACAGCCTACAGAAAATGGACTCTGATTTATGAAAGTATGATAGCTTATGAAAAGGAAGTGTTGTAAATTTGGGTTGAAGTTGGGGGTATCAAAATCAAAGCAAAATATGATGAAAGTAAAAAATAAAATAGATAAACCCCATAATTTATTATACTATACCTGTTCGCACTGAAACACTTATTACAATATTCTGTGGATCTGTATTAAAAAACCTTGTTAAATTTTCTGACATATTTCATTCTATGGAGGTCAGGCGCGAACGAACACCCCATAATTTCATTATACCATGTTTCTTCAAACTGAAACATAATTATCAAAGTATACTTACGCAAATAGATCTGAAAAGTCTTTATTAAAGTTTGTGCCTATTTCCATTCTATGGAGGCCAGGCGCGAATGCAGACCCCACAATTTTATTATACCATCCCTATTTAAGTTAAAACATATTTATCAAAGTATTATTATGTAACACTTGTAAACGTTTTTTTTTTTTTAATTTTAAAATTTTTTATTTCCATACTTTGTGGACCAGGCGCGAACGCAGACCCCACAATTTTAATGTATCATCAATATGCCAGATCAAACATACCGATTCCTGTGTCTCGATACATCTTCTATCATTATATTTAATCAGTTTTTTAAAATAGTCAACCATATAGGAACCTACTCGAGACAGACACACACACATACACACACACATTCAGCTTTATAATATATATATATATATATATATATATATATATATATATATATATATATATTAAGAGAGAGAGAGAGAGAGAGAGAGAGAGAGAGGGAGAGAGAGCGAGATAGATAGATAGATAGATAGATAGATAGATAACACATGATTTACTGCTTCTGCTCGAACTCTATAAAATACAATTATATTGTTTCAGTTTTCATGATTCGATGCGATGTTCCTGTGTGTTTTTACATATAACCGTTCCCGCGTCCAGTTTGTGTGCAGTTTATGTGTGGTGTTAATCTTTATATCAAGGGTTTTTCTTAATATTTCTACATTAATTTATTATTATTATTATTATTATTATTATTATTATTATTATTATTATTATTATTATTATTATTATTATTATTATTATTATTGATAATTTATTATTATTAATGTTTATTATTATTATTATTTATTATTATTATTAATTTATTATTATTATTTATTATTATTTTTTATTGTTATTATTTATTTATTATTATTATTTATAATTTTTATTAATTATTTCTTATTTTAATTAATTATTATTATTTATTATTATTATTGTTATTTATAATTTTTATTGTTATTTATTATTATTATTATTATTATTATTATTATTATTATTATTATTATGTTGACCTCTCGGATATTTCTAATTTTTCTTTGTTTTTCTACTGCTTTCTTCTTGTTATTCTTTCCTTCATTTTCTTGGATTTTCTTTATTTCTTTTCCGCTTTTTCTACTTTTTTACTTTGAGATTTTCGCTTTGTTCTTCTTGTCTTTCCTATTCACATTTTTCTCATGTTTTCTTCGGCTTATTTTTTCCACTCTTTACTTCTTCCTTTCTTCATCATCTTCGAACCCCGACCTTCTCTTCCTCCTCCCCTTTCTTCTACCTCATTCTATATTCTCCTGCTTCTTTTTTTCTTTAATATTTCTCGTGTTAATCTCCCCCGCCCCGCTTTCTGCTTTTTATCCTCGCCTTCTATCTCGTCTTTTTTGTTTCATTTTTATTTTTCTCCCTCCTACCATTTCTTTTATGTTTTGTACTTTTTACATTTCGCATACTTTTATTTATTTTATTTTATTTATTTTATTTTATTTTGCGAGGGGGGGGGCTTCTGTGTGTGTGTGTTTTTTTATTGCATCTCGTTTTATCCTGTTTGATTCTAGTTTTTTTTCTTCTCTTACTACGTCTCCATTTTCTGTCACTACTTCTGTCTTTCTTTGTTCTTTCTTTCTTCTTTTTTTCTTTCTTTCTTCTTTTTCCTCTCTTCCTCTTTTACTAATACTACTCTTACAGCTACTGCAACAACTACTACTATTACTTCCTCTACTTGTTTCTTTCTTTCTTTCTTTCTTCATTTCTTATACCTTTTTCCTTGTACAACGTCTTTAGTTTTCTTCTACTATATCGTTGTCTTCCTTTTTTTTTGCACCTAATTCTTCTTTCTTCTTTTATGTACTTCTTTTTTTTTCTCTTTTTTTTTGCTACTACTCCTCCTTGCTTCTTTCTCTACTATTTTTTTCTTTCTTTCTTATTCTGCTACTTCCACCATTTTTTTTTTCGTCATACTCTGCTACTTCCACTAGTACGTCTATTTCTTTTTTTTTCTTTTTTGTTTTTTACTACTAGTACTTGGTACGTGATATGACCTTAAACTATATCCGATGATGAGGCCCCAGCTTGTGGGCTTTGGGGAGTGTGGAGCCACCCTTTAATTGCCATTGCTCCCAGGTCCAGTCTGATCCGGAGTGTTAGTACCTGTTAGGGTCCCAACTATGGGTTATATAGAAACCGACTTGAAACAAATATACTCTATTAAAAAATTGTTCTTCAAAATCATTGGATTTGGCATTAAATAACCCAAAAGGGTTGATATGCCGTAAAACAAAACAACCAACCAACTACTTCTAATACTACTACTACTACTACTACTACTACTACTACTACTACTCTTTTTCTACTACTTTTTACTTTCTCTCTTCATCTTCTGCGACTACATATTTTCATTTGTCTTCTCTTTTATTTACTTCTCATTCTTCCTGGTTTTCAATTTAAGATATAGCTCAGTTTTAATTACCTACCGTGTGTAATGCGCAACAAAAAACGCTGGCATTTAGTCGCCATTACTGCCCTATGGTGGAATTTCGCGCGCTTTATCTGAGGTTGGGAGTTTTTCATTTTCGAGTCGCATATATTTTTATGGATTCTTTAGCGACAATAAAACAAGGTTATGACACCCGTAATGAAAATAATGACTACGGCAATCTATTGTGATATTCGTGGCTTGAGGGTTTCCGCATGAGAAGTAGTTGTCTGCAAACGTATCAACAGTAGATGATCGGTGCTTTTGCTTGAAAGAAAGGATTAATATCTTTTCCTCTTTATTCCAAGAAAATCTTTCTAACCATTCATCCCTGTTATTAAACACTTGTCTCTTGCCCATATCTTTGATAACTTTATATAACTCGCGTTAAAAGATATGGCAAGAAATTAATCATCATCATCATCATCATCATCATCATCATCATCATCATCATCATCATCATCATCTCCAGCGGCATCAGGGACGTGACGGTCGCCCAATGGTAAACGACACGGACTGACAAGCTCGAATACAGTTCATTCTACAGACACACTCCCACTTAGGGACGTTGGCAACTTTTACGTGCTCCCATCTTTAAGAACCCGATATCCGCATAAAACTAATTTTTAATAGGAAGATATCGAGGATACCTATGCTAACAAAATTGTTACGGCAAAAACAACAATTACATTATATTATTGTCCTTGTAATTACCACTAACCGCATCTTATCATGATCATCGACATCATTATCAAGCGATGACACAGGGGTCAACATGATTTTCCAAATTTTTTTTTTTTTTACACAGTGATCACCACTTATCAAGGCCCGGAAGCCACTCAGGGATAAGGGTTATTGCAAGTACATTACGTTAGTGTGGAGATTTGATTTAAGGGGCGGTTCATTAGGAATTTGTTAACATTGGACTTGAAGACATCCAAGTTGTAGTTCGGTGGGAAGCAGGCAGACGGAACAGAGTTCCACAGGCGTGCAGTTCTAAGAAAGAAGCTTTGTTCAAGGAATCCGCGTTTTGATTTTGGCACAGATATAGAGTGGGGGAAATTTTTCACAGTGAATTCAGCTAGACGGGTGTTTTTCGTGAAAGATTGGCGAGGGGGGGGGAGCAGA
This sequence comes from Euprymna scolopes, assembly GCF_053919585.1. Lineage (NCBI taxonomy): Eukaryota > Metazoa > Mollusca > Cephalopoda > Sepiida > Sepiolidae > Euprymna > Euprymna scolopes. The sequence continues at coordinate 129,319,921 of NC_136488.1, forward strand.
GATTGGAGTTCCGACGAGCACCTGCCATGGAAATAACGATAAAACAAGGATAGGCTCGCAACGTCTCTTCTGTGGGAGAGAGGTTGCAGGGAAGAGAAAAGGGCATCCCCCACTAAGCCACGAAGTCTATTTTGTACTCTGTCAAGGCAGGATAGGCTGTTTTTAGCAGCTCCTGCTCAGATATGGCAATAGTATTCCATCCTTGGACGTACTTGGCTTTTATATAGATAGAGAATTGCATCAGTAGTGAAATATCTTCTGGAGCGGTAGAAGGATCCCACCACCTTTCCAGCTTGTCAAAACACGGGGCCTCACCCAGACGAGAGCCATCCATCACAATTGATGCCAGATGGGGATCAGAGCGTTGATGATGTAAGGATAGGAGTTTGGTTTTTGATGCATTAAAGGTAACCATCCACATCTTCCCCCACTGAACCACGCGCTCGAGATCAGAGGAGAGAGAATCGGAGAGAACTTTGCTATTTACAGCCTTTGATGTGTTGCCGTAGATGGTCGTGTCATCAGCATAGATGTCAACGAATGATTTAAGTATGTGTTTAGGGAGGTCATTGATGTAGATCAGGAAGAGTGTTGGGCCTAGGATTGACCCCTGAGCGACTCCAGCATTTATATTGCAGGCCTCCGATTTTTGTCCATCTACCACTACTCTTATGAGCCTATCGGAGAGAAATGATTTAATGATTGAGAAAACATTTCCAGTTATACCGTAGCTGGAAATCTTGTGAAGTAGACCCTTATGCCATACCTTGTCGAAGGCCTTTGATATGTCAAGAGCAATTGCCCTAGAAAGGAAGCCTTTGTCAAGAGATTCACTAATCCTGTGGGATATAACCGTCAGCACATCTGCGGTGGATCTTGCAGAGCGGAAACCATATTGTGTGTCACTAAGAAGGTTATTCCTGCTGAGGTGGTTGACTATTTCTCTATTTAATATGGATTCCAGCAACTTACTCATAACACGCAGGAGACTTATTGGTCTGTCCTGAGAGGGAGATGACTTATCACCTGAATTCTTAAATACAGGGCAAACTGATGAGGTCTTCCAGGGAGTCGGAAAGCACTTCTCCTTAAGGCAGCGCTTAAATAGTTTCGTAAGTATGGGAGCAAGTTCTGGTTGAAGCTTTTTTAAAACTGTCATTGGGATGCAATCAGGGCCAGTTGCTTTACTGGAATCTAGGTTCTTGATTAGCTTGGCGACTTCATGCACGGATATTTGTATGTTACCTAGCTTGTTCTGTGTTATATGAGGAAATATGGGAAGTTGATGGCCTTCGTCCCATAGGGTAGAATTAGCTGCAAAGTTCTTTGCAAATAGTTTGGCCTTGTCTGACGCTGACGAGATGACCTCTGGTCCATTGATAATGGTTGGAATAGAACGCACACTTCTGTTCAGGATCCTATTTGTTATTTGCCAAAACTGGTGGGAACCAAGCCCTGATCAGCTACCTTGGATTTAACAGACTGTGCATATAGCTCTCTTGCATTTTTTATTCCTCTTTTACAGTGGGTGCTGGCAGTCCTGAAAGCAGCTTTAGTCTCAGTGCATCTATTACGTTGGTAGCTATGGAAAAGGTGATTTCTGTGCGCGATAGGAGCAGCACATTCTGGGGAGAACCATGACTGGCTGTTAGGTTTTTGTTGGAATTTTTTAGATGGTATGAATTGGTCTACGCCTACAATTAACCATTCGGTCAGATCTGATACTATAGAGAACACTTTCTTTTTAAACATCGAGTGCAGAGGTAAATCAGATATGAATGTACGGAAGCTATCCCAGTCAGCCATAGAGTATCGGTATACAGTACGGTGGAGGGGTACGTCTAGGGGATTCTTACATTTCGTTTTTATTTTAACTGATACGACGGAGTGGTCGGAGGATCCTAGAGGAGAATGAACGGAACATGAACATAGCTCAGGGGAAGTTGAGAGAAAAAGGTCTAGTAGGCTTACATATTGACCGGGTGTATCGGGCACACGGGTGGGTTCGCGAACAATATGAGTGAGGTCAAAATCAATGGCAAAATCATGACAAAACCTCCCCTCATCATCTGTCTTATTTGAATGGGTCAGCCATTCCACGTTATGGACGTTGAAGTCACCACTGATGTGGATGTTAGCCGAGGGATGTGAAGACACTATGTGGTCTATTTTATCAGATATGCTCTTAAAGATAGTAACTCCGCTGTTGTGGGGCCTATAGAGGGCAAATATAAATGCAGTGGTGTTAGCAAGTGCAACTCTGAAGCACATATAGGGTAAATTAGGATCTTCTCTAGAGATATCCTAGCCACACGGGAAGCCATCCTTAATGTAGGCACATATTCCACTCCCATGGCGATCTTGGGTGTCAGATTTAGCTGTTAAATTAGGGTATCCGTTAATTATGAACTTATCTAGGAAAGTGGTCGGCCCTATTCCAGTTTCACTTAGAAATAATATGTCCGGTTTCGTCTCCTGTAATTGGGTTTCAACCTCTGGAAGGTTGGAACGTAGACCCCTGATATTGGAGAAGGAGACCTGGTAGTAGGGGTCTACGTTGGAAGATGGGGTTCTAGGTTTAATCGAGTTTTTATTCTGGAGATATTTCATGTTGAGGTTTTTGGATTTGTGGAATAGGTCGGCATACTTGGTTAGAGCAGTACAGAGAGGGAAAGTAAGAGAGAAAAAGACAGGGTTTTATTTTGTAGCACACGAAAAGGTAAAGCCGTAACAATTATCCACTAATATGGCATCGAGAGGCCCCACCAGAGACTACTGCATGGTCCAGATCCACTCACAAAATGGCAATACAGCAGTCCCAGTACTTTGCGCCTGCTGATAGGACAGCCTCCTTAGCAGTTAATCCAAGGTTCGGGTCCCTGACTATCAGGCGGATAACGTCAACCCAGACAAAACGTTTACCTCCAGCACCCTTACTAGTGACATGGCCACAAGGACAGACAGAGACAGAAAAATTTCCGACATCTCAGACTACTGGTCACCAAGTACTACCGACCTTTAAGCAGTTTTTTCTTCACCCTTTGTCAGAAAAATCACTCACTGAATGACAAAATAGGAGAAGCGAGAGTTACTGGAGCTTCCGATAACACATCCACTGTATTATCTACTCTCCATTTAAAAAAAAGGGGGGAGTAGGGGAATGGGTACAAGTGACTTATTCATATCTTAGTAGTAAGTCCGGTGCTAAGTTAACAATTCAGGACACTTTTGATGATAATCTCCCCTCCCTTATTAATGGGTGAAAGTTTGTCGTTATCTATCGAGTTTGAATCATTAGAGTTTCACCTTATAATTAATTAAAATCCAATAATTTACTATTATCAATTTGTAAAGTCGGCTTACTATTAATTTACATTCGAGTTTTGATAATTATTCAAGGTTTTACTTTAGGAGGTTCGTTTTCATGGGTAAGTTTTTCTTTGCACTGTATTATATTTCGAATGTACTTGAACATAAGGCTAACTATATTAGATGGTTTGATTGGCCAGCAATGAAGCAAGCATTTTCAATACAGGCAAGCTTGCAGTAATAGTATATATTAAGTATACTACTTAATAAAGTCCTAAGTTTATCTACTCTAATAGAGAATAATTTCCGGCATTTTTTTATCGTTAGTTTCCGGCATTTTCTTTGTTTTTATCGTTTACTTTGTAGCATGGGGGGGTGACGGATAAGACAGGAGAATACAGACAAAACACATAAATAACACAGGAAAAAACAAGTTTAAAAACAAGGTAACATAAAAAACATTTAGGATTAGTTTTTAAAAAATACTTAACGTTTTCGCCATTGTGTTCCGTCCGCCGTCTTTTTGTCAACTGGTAGCTGGCATATCATGTCTTTCTAGAGAGTAAGAAGATTTCTATTTCCGGATAACTTGGTCGAGTGCCTATCTATTTATAGAATAAAAGTCGTTACGTTCGGATGTGTAAAATTTTTAATTTACATTTTTATTTTTTTTTATTATTGTTAGAAAAGTTCTAACTCTTTTTAAATTTTTTTATAAAGTCCTAAGTTTATCTACTCTAATAGAGAATAATTTCCGGCATTTTTTTATGCAAAATGCAAAAGAAAAAGAAATAGTAGTTTTGCCTCTACACCACTGGGCTTTTTGTGGTATTTAATGCAACGGTGTCGAAACTGTGATGATCCTTATTCTATGTCCATACCATGATGTAAGAGAAAATAATTCCGAGTCGGCTCAGTCAATCTGTATCGTTTTATAGACATTTTTCTGTTGTTTCAAAGTGACACATTCTGACACAAAAAAGAGTGGTTTACAATATTTATTATTTCCACAGTAACTAAAACCGAGAAGAGAAACTTATCCGAGCGGTTAAAAAAATGACTTTCAGATGCGCATTAATTCCTTGAATATGAGCTTAAAAGACATGCAATGGTGAGGCTGCCGAAAGTAAACCCAAATATCAATTTATACTCTCTTTAAATAATAACGTGTGAGAAATTCAATGCTTTAAAGCCACCTAACTCGTGCCAGTATGTAAGACAGATATTAAACCCAATATGAAGAAAAGGGGATGAGTTGGGAGCTGTTCGTCTTTTGCTTGTGCGTCCGTGTCGTGAAGTCCATAGTAATAAATCACTCACTAATTAAAGCTTGCTTCTCAGACAGTGACCGGCAAATCGTAGGCGTCTCTCCCTGATGGTATTAGATATGGCAGGTAGGTTGCCATAAAGTTGCTGCTTCGTGGGATCATTTTGCCAAGATATATTTAATACTGTTCGTAGCATATGGGTGTATGTGCCGTCTAGTTTTCTTTCCAATCTTTTGGTGTGTGTTCAGGCTTTAGCACCATATACAAGGACAGACTCTACAACTGCCCTGAAGAACTGCCTTTTCAGTTTGTCAGTTAGCCTTGAAGTCCATACAGAATGTAACCCATCCAATGCGGCCCATGCTTTTGAGATGCGAATTTCGATCTCTCTCTCTCTCTCTCTCTTTCTCTCTGTGGAAACTATGTTGCTGCCCAGATACGTAAACTCAGTGAATTATTTCAATGTTGTTCCAACCGGAGCCCTGATCTCTCCTTTCACATTGAAAGTCATAAACTTTGTCTTATCCGCATTAATGTAGAGACCAATGCCATTTGCGGACTTTTCTACCTTGTGTAACAGTGCTTGCGCATCAGCAGTGTTATTCGCGAACAAAGCAAAGGACGCGCAAGCAAAGGACGACCTGGATCCACGTACACCCAGCAAATAGCACAGGGCGCTAACTGGGAACCTGAAGATCTGAGACAACTGATGAAAGACAGGAAACTCTGGAGAGGAAGAGTTACATTGATTCGGGCAAGGAACCCGCCCTGATGATGATGATGATGATGATGATGATGATGATGATGATGATGATGATGATGATGATGATGATGATGGTGGTGGTGGTGGTGGTGGTGGTGGTGGTGGTGGTGGTGGTGGTGGGAGCTGTGGAAAATGCAGAATTGACTCTTACTATTACGTCCAGGTCCCCCATCTGGCATCAATTGAAATGAATGGCTCTCGTCTTGGGGAAAGTCGCGTGTTTTTGACAAGCTTCTTGGCTTGACCTTTACTCCTAATCTTAAATGGAACACATACATTGAATCCGTTACTAAGGCCGCTGGAAAATGGTAGGATCCTTCTATCGATCCAGTAAATATCTCACTACTGATGCATTTCTCTATCTATATAAGAGCCAGGTACGTCCAAGGATGGATTACTGTTGTCACATCTGGGAAGGAGCTGCTAGAAAGGACTTATCCTGCTTTGATAAAGTTCAAAATAGACTTCGTAGCCTTGTAGGGGATGTCCTTTTCTCTTCCGTGAAACCTCTTTCTCACAGAAGAGATGTTGCGAGTTTGTCTCTGCTTTATTGTTATTTTATAGCAAATGCTCGGATGAGCTCCATTCTATAATCCCCCCTCGCCAAACTTTCACAAGAAGCGCCCGTCTAGCAGAAAACACTATCACTAATTTCCCCCACTCTTTATCTGTGCCTTAACCTAAACGTAGGTTGCCTGAGCAAAGCTTCTTTCTTAGAACTGCACGCCTATGGAATTGTCTTCCGTTTTCCTGCTTTCCGGCTGACTACAATATGGTTGTGTTCAAGTCTAATGTAAACAAGTTTTTGATGAGCCGTTCCATATAAGTTAACAAATTTACCGAATCTCCATTACTAACGGTTACTATATTGCCCAATTTCTACTATACACTCTTTATCCCTTATCCTCGAGTGGCCTCTTGGTCTTGATAAGTGGTGATGCCTACGTTTAAAAAAAAAAGGTCCACTTTGCCTCGGAGAGGAAATACATGCTAGGGAATCTGTGGCTACCCAACTTAGCTGTCTGAAAATACTGGCTTACTGAACAAAATAAGAAACAAACATTGATGTTATTGTGTTTTTTTTTCTTTTTCTTTCTTTTTGCGAAACGCATGTTCTGCAAATCCAGACAATATTTGACTTCTGCAAAACAATCAAATCGAACACCATTAATATTACAAGGTATAAAGAACTTGAGGAATAATACCCTTTTTTCAAAATTAGAGTATTCTGCATTAAATTATTCGAAAAGGGTTAATATACTGTAAAACAAGGCAATCAATCCTATCTCCATGAATAAATATTTGAATGGCATAAAAAAAACTTTAAATATAAACACTGGATTCGGTATTAAATACAGTAGAACCTCGGGATATGGCATTAATCCGTTCCGATGTGGTTGAAATCGCCGTATAGCGGGGCCCAAGCAAAATTTTATACAGTACATATTAAAAATTAGTAACAAAATAGAGTATAGTATACACATGTATATAATCAAATAAAATTATAAATAACACCGTAAAGCGAGGCGAATACTGTGACCAGGGGTAAAAAAAAACATTGTATTTCACATCGCAACCTGAAAAAATAACGTATCCCGGGACCACCGTATCCCAGCGTTCTATTGTTATATGAAAGAGGTTGTTATACTGTAGAACAAGACAATCAAAGGGTAGCATAGACAAACCAAACTGCACAATCAACTTTTTGAAAGATATATTCTTTCAAAATAGAGGCTTTCATTTTTACATAAGACGGAAAAATTACAATTAAAGGAAAGGATGCGCTTGGAATGATTATTCTTTCCATTATGTCGGGTAAAATTATCAATCTAAACATAAAAGGATACAATGTGTTTGTAATAACTATTTGTTTCTTATTTTAGCGTAAAATAGATAAACCAAACCTAGAGACAACACTATTGATTGGGTAGGGAAGGGTTAATAAGCACTTCTTCGAATATAGGTTCTCATTTTTGCGTAAAATGATAAACTATAATTAAGGATTAAATTCAATTTTTAAATCATTATGTATTCCAAATTTAGGTAAAAAAAATGGAACTACTAAGAATAGATCTAAAAAATCAACATTTTCAATGACTACTTTTCTTATTCTCGTTTTCATGTAAAATTGAAAAAAAAAAAAAAAACTAAACTAAACTGAGAATTCTTTTCAATGCGGATTTTATGTAAAGGACAAACTAAACCCAGTTATGTCTGCTGGCAGTCTGAACTGAGTTTAAATCGAATCCCTCGTCGCCAGATTTCTTATATTTCCGAGGGAAAGCAATACGCCGATATAATAAAGAATCGATTCATTACAAAAGGTACAATAATAAACGTCCGTGTCGGGTAGCAACAAATGGTTGGTTGGTTGTTTTTTGTTTTACGGCATATCAACCCTTTTCGGGTTATTTAATGCCGAATCCAGTGATTTTGAAGAAAAAAATTTGAATAGAATATATTTGTTATTTTCAAGTCGGTTTCTATTTAACCCATAGTTGGGGCCCTAACAGGTACTACCACTCCGGGTGAGAGTGGACCTGGGAGCAATGGTAATTAAAGGGTGGCTCCACACTCCCCAAAGCCCACAAGCTTGGGCCTCACCACTGGATATAGTTTAAGGTCATATCCAGGACCCCCATTGAGGGACTTTTACCCTCTGCAGGGGTGGCAGTCGGTGTATTCTAATGCCCCACCGACAGGGCCGCAACAAATGGTAAATGAGTTATAAAATAAACGGTACAGCTTCGCCATCCGTCTGAATTTCCAACTTGCAGTTTTAATCCCCAACTATTAGTTTCACTCTCTTTAAATACACGTGAACCGTAATCACGTGGTCGAGTCACGTGAAACTGTTTTACATATAACTAATTAAAACTCAGGTTGTAAATTTGCACTAAAAAACGGGGTGTATATTAAGAAATGGGGGTTCTTATTTTTTTAAAACGGTGAAATGGAATGAAAAGAGAACCTGTTGACCGGTGGATTGCTCCAGTGGTATCAAATCGGCGCAAAATACACGCACAAATGAAGATAACAGCTCTGACAATATAATGAGCGGACGAACACATCTGCGAGAGTTTGCCATAACGCGTTAAACAATCGTCATTTCCCAAAACGCAGACGCGTTACATCGATTAGTTTTACACACCTACACAAACGAATACAGATGAGATGTGTGATTTGCACATGATGAAAGGACGACAAGTCAAATTAAGATAAGTTCACACGCTGTCATAGAAACAAGGACAGTCAATACACTAAATAGAAAAAACAACAGAATAAAATATATATATATATATATATATATATATATATATATATATATATATATATATATATATATACGGACACACACTCTTTCTTTGTCACGCCCTCTTTTTCTCTCCCCCCTCTCACCATATATATATATATATATATATATATATATATATATATATATATATATATATATATATAATTATTCCCACAGCTAGACAGCGTCGCGGCTCAGAAGATCCATGACAGCCAATCAACAAACTAGAAGACTATGGCTCGAGTTTAGCACTCATATTGGGCTCATTAGTTAGACACATCTGAACTCGGGATTTGAAACCCGCGCCTCCTACATGCGAGGCAAGCACTTTACCAACTGAGAAAATACGGTACACTGAAGATTCTATATTTGATTGCTCTCTGGGTTAGCTTGTCATGATGGCATTGTCCTTACGAGTATAAAACCCCTACTTGTGAGACGTCGGCTTGCGTTATAGCTGGATCGCGATGACCACGTCCCTTGTTTGGTACGAGGTAGGTTCAATCAATTGTCGGATTTCGCCGCGGTTTGCTTGATCTGTGTCAGTTAATAAGCTTTCTTGTGTTTGTAGCGTGTTTGCTCAGTTGGTAGAATGCTCGTTTCGCATGCAGGAGGCTCGGGGTTCAACTCCCGAATTTGGATGTGTCTAACCGATGAGCCCAAAATAAGGGCGAAACTCAAGTCTTAAACTTCCGGGTTGCTCGTTGTCATGGCTCTTATGAGCAGCGACGTTGTCTGGCTTTGGAAATATGTTGAATGCTTGTAGTTTTCTAGATGTAAATCCACAGAAACTCCGGTGTTTATTAAAATGTGTTCAATGATAAGCATAATTATAAAATGTTTATTTAGACGAACATTGTTAGCTACATATGTACGTAAATGTTTCAGTTGCACCTTATATAGAGTTCCAGTCTTGTCAAGCCTCATTTTTTTTTCAAAAGCAGATCAGGCCTGAACATGTTTGATCTCTAAATGAGGTGAAGCTGAAGGATAGACAATATATATATATATATATATATATATATATATATATATATATATATATATATATATATATATATATATATACAATATATATAGACAATATATATAGACAATATATATATATATATAGAGAGAGCGAGAGACAATATATATATATATATATATAGACAATATATATATATATATATAAACAATATATATACATTTATAGACAATATATATATATATATATATAGAGAGAGAGAGAGAGAGAGACAATATATATATATATAGACAATATATATATACATATATATATATATAGACAATATATATATGTGTGTGTGTGTGTGTGTGTGTGTGTGTGTGTGTGTGTGTGTGTGTGTGTGTGTGTGTGTGTGTGTGTGTAAATTCTCCCGTCGATTTCGACGCATAAGCTTCCGCCACGCCACAGCAACTAAGCTGCTCGGAAATCCACACAGATGATTTGTTTATAGTGATGAAGGATTTTGTGTAGCACCAACCACACCTTTTTGATATTTTTGCTAAGCTTTACCTGTGTAGATGACTGCAACAGGACAAAGTATATAGAAGGCCGCCGGTTTTTACATTAGAGTTCCTTTTACTAGATGCATGTCTTAACGAAGACTGGGAATGCATCTCTCCCAGTGAATTAACGCGTCCGCGGATACGAACTTGGTAATTTCTACGATCCGCCAGGCTCATTGTTGCTTCACTTCGGTGATCTGGAGAGAACTTGTGTGTAAGCGTGATTGTGCCGTACACACACACACACACACACACACACACACACACACACACACACACACACACACACACACGCATATATATATATTTAAAAGTGAACGTGTCTGTGTGTCTGTGTGTCTGTGTGTCTGTGCGTCTGTCTGTCTGTGTACATTTCCCTACGCAATAACTCTGTCAATTTTCAGTCTATAGACTCGACATTTGAAATACCGGGTACTGAGATTTGGGAAAATCGATGTGACGGGTGTCAGCCAGAAATTTGGCTGTTAAGGGGTCAAATTTCAACGATTTGACCTTTAAGAACTCTACCAAACTCCTCCGACAATTTTGGGTCTAGACACTTGAAATTTTAGATATAGGTTCCTTGAACCTGGATCTAACTTAATAAAGTGATTTGAGCCCGAAACTATAAATTTTAAGGGGTCATAATAGGGGTCAAAGTTTTAAAAAATTAACCATTTTTTTTGTTTTTTTGCTTTTTTTGCACAGCATACACCTCCAAACACCCGAGCAATGCCTGGCACCCCTGCTAGTATATATATATATATATATATATATATATATATATATATATATATACACACAATATATATATATATATATATATATATATAAATTTATTTGTGCAATACTTGTAAATCTTTACATTCCTTTTGCCTTCCTTGTCAGAATGAAAAGTTTTTTATTACTAATTTTAGAGCTTGAGACAAGTTATTAAATATAAGAAATAAATCGTGTTTGCAGACATTATAAATCCCACCTTCTCAACAACTTCTCACCATACTAAACACTATTTCCCTCAAGCAGATTATCTTAACTCTAAACTTTAAGCCATAATTATAATCATATAACTTTAATCCCTAATTGTAATCATATATAACCTTACTCTGTTGTTCTTAAATAAAATCACCCAACCTCTGTTTACTAAAACTCTAAATTGTTTCGAAAACTAAGTAAAAAACTCCATCTTTTTTATATTACTCCTCTCCTCCTAATCTTGACTCAAACTCTATTATTACCCTATAAATTTATAACTGTTTCCCTTTCATTTTATTACTCTTGATAATTATTAATCTATTGCTTTATATTTATAAATCTATAATTGTTTCCCCTATTATTTTATTTAAAATGACTTTTTATTCATTTTATGCACGCATCTTAAATAGGACGCATCTTGACTATATTTGCCCCCCTACGACTTCCACCGCCGCCGAGTTTTATAGACACTTTGACCTATTATGACTTTGGTGGCTTGCGCTAGCCACACTTGTTTTTCGTTTTCATCGCTTTTTTTTTTTTTTTTTTGGCACGCAAACTATATACTTCTGTTATTTTATCTTTTCTGTCACCTCTTCTTATTTTGTCATATTTTCCTCCTTTCGACCCTTTTTATTTTTTCCTTTTAATAAAAAAAAACAACAACTTCTTCTGGACATCCCAATCTGCTATCTTTTCTTCTCTCTTTTTTTAATTCTAACTTCAATTTATTTAAATGTACATTTTCTCTCCATTCGCTCTTCCGTCTCTTTTCTTTCTCTCTCCTCCCCCTCTTCCCTGTAAATACATTACTCCAACTGTTGGTTTTTAATATCCATATCTTATCAAAAATCTTTCTCTTACAATTTATTTTGGCTTTAATTGTCTGATGACATGGGCCACATAATTTGTTTATTCCGTCTATAGAAACAATCTTGTAACGATTTAAGCAAAGAATCCCAAGGTTGAAATAATAAAATCATATTTAGCTCTACACACGTATCGAACCCTTTTTCCATGTTGTTTACCATATATATATATATATATATATATATATATATATATATATATATATATATATATATATATATATATATATATATATATATTCTGGGTTCAAAAGCAGCCTACATAAAATGGACTCTGATTTATGAAAGTATGATAGGTTAAGAAAAGGAAGTTTTGTAAAGAGATAGCTTCGAATTCGGAGGTATCAAAACCAAAGCAAAATATGATGAAAGTAAAAATAAAATAGATAAAACTCCATAATTTATTATACGATACCTGTTCACACTGAAACGCTTATTACAATATTCTGTGGATCTATATTAAAAACCTTGTCAAACTTTGTGACATATTTCCATTCTATGGAGGTCAGTTGCGAACGAAAACCCCATAATTTTATCATACCATATTTCTTCAAACTGAAACATAATTATCAAAGTATACTTACACAGATAGATATGAAAAGTCTTTATCTAAGTTTGTGCCTATTTCCATTCTATGGAGGCCAGGCGCGAACGCAGACCTCACAATAATATCATACCATCTCTATTGAAGTTAAAACATACTTATAAAAGGATTCTTCTGTACATCTATATTAAAAACCCTTGTAAACGTTTTTCTTTTTAATTTTTTATTCCCATGCTTTGGCGGCCAGGCGCGAACGCAGACCCCATAATGTTAATGAATCATCATTATGCCAGATCAAACATACCCATTCCTGTGTCTCGATACATCTTCTATCATTATATGTGATAAGTTTTCTATAGTAGTAAACCATATAGAGCCTATTCGTGGGCACTCACACACATACACAGACGTTCAGCTTTATATATATATATATATATATATATATATATATATATATATATATATATATATATATATATATATAGCTCAAGCTCTTTAAAACGTTAAGGAAGCAGTAAAAATTTAAATAAATAGCGTTTTGGCGATGTTAATATCGTTAAATATAGAAACAATAAAAATACAGTACATTTTGACGGACTCTTTCGGTCATAGACAAACAACCAAAACGCGCCAAACTTCTTGATTTAAAAAAAATATGAAAGGTTAATATATAACTTAATCACAAGAATATATTAGGTTGGTGCAAAAATAATGTCGTTTTTTGACGTTCATGTCAAAAAATGACATTATTTTTGCACAAACCTAATAGCTGAATATTATCTCTCTCTCTCTCTCTCTCTCTCTCTCTCTCTCTCTCTATATATATATATATATATATATATATATATATATATATATATATATATATATATATATTTGTGTGTGTGTTTAGATATATATATATATATATATATATATATATATATATATATATAAACATATAGATATATAAATATATAGAATTCATATTAATGTGACTTATTTATATACTCTAAGTTGTAAAATGTTATCAATAATCAAGATTTCACCTTGAAAAGACTGATCTATGAAACTAAATATACGTAATCCAGTAATCCGGGTAGTACCAATTACCGTGGCGTAAGTAGAAAAAAATATACATCTGATGGACGTTCAAAATGTAATGCCTCCAATTTTTATTCCGTTCGAATGGATGAGAGTTGATTGAAAATTGCATTATTATGATGACTGAACTTATGCATCCATGTCCAGAAAAAGTCATCACTTTGTTCTAGATACTGACACTCTGAGACTCTATGAAAGCAACCTGTGAGAAATTTCAAAGAGTTTCTATATATTTGTTTCTTCACAAGAGCTGAGCATCACATCCAATTGATTTTTTATATGGGGAGCTAGATCCATCGCCCAAATATGCACACTGATGAGGAATAAAATGAAAATTGCCTCAGTAAAGAAGGATATACTTTCCATCGGAAGGCAGAAAAACAAATTGTAGTATAAGAAGAGATACTACACTTTGCTCTTAGACAAAAACAAGCCAACGAAGAATATGAGGAGTATATGAACTAAAATATCTAAAACATAGTAGATGGCTTTAAAGTCATGGATTCACATAATTCTCTTTGTATGGATCTGGCGTCTGGCTTTCGAATCTTGCAGCCGAATCAATTTAAATTTACAATCTTAGACGGAACTGGATTCGACATAATTCTGACCAAGGGCTACGTTTTTGAGCTCGCGAGACATTACGATTAGAATACGCCTGGGTGTACCTATGGCCTTCGTAAAAAGAATGGCATTCGACTGGATCTTGTTTTGTTTTTTGCTTACGTCACAATAGGTGTTGCTACCCGTCGTCTTACAGATTACGTATAATTTTGCCGTTCTGTGTTATGGAAGCAGGTATAAATATGACTGAAAATTTAATTTCTTTTTTTCTTTTAAAAAGAATTAAGAATTATTTAACGCTTGATCACGACTTATTAAAAGATACAGTTTTAAATTCAAGTGAATATGTTTTTCTAGTAGATGCAAACCGCGAAGTGTAATCTTCATATTAAAATTAATATTGTATCTTTTGTTATTACTGTAATACTAGCGGGACCTGTGGAAATTCCACAAGGGACTCATTCATATGTAAAAATGTTCAGCATAAATTGAGACGCTCTGATATTATTGTAGCTCTTTTGTTAAAGCTGCAAAAGAATTTATCTAAGCTAGCAGGGACGCTCAGCGTAGCCTGGTCGTAAAGTACGCTTAAATATAATACTTTAATTCTTGCAGATTTCGTATATATTATTATAGAGTTAATGTTCTATCAATTGTTATATATTAAAAAGTTTCAATTTCAAAATTAAATAATATATCCATATGACATGGGTGCATCAGCTTTAATTCAAACTGAAAGAAAAACTTATGAAAAAAATATATATGTGTGTGTGTGTGTGTGTGTGTGTTCCTTCAGTTATAATCGAAACCGAAACCAAAACTTAAGAAGTATCATGAGTAAAATTATTTATAACGAGAAATGGAAGTCCATAACAATTAAACAAGTCGGATGTAAGCGTGACACAGAAAATAATACAAACGCTATCGTATTAATATATATATATATATATATGTGTGTGTGTGTGTGTGTGTGTGTGTGTTATTATATTTTATCATTTCCATTGAGCTACCTCGTGAGAAGAGAAAAATCGAGTAAACCGTACTAAGTTTAATTAATATCATCGCTCAAGATCTGCAGCTTAACACTCACAAGCAACATAAGTTGAGACAAATACATTGAGGATATTGCAAAGGGTGCTGCAAAAGAATTAGCGATCCCTCGACCGCGCCACATCTCGGCAAGAGCATTTACCACTAGACAAGGTTACAAAAAGAGTCTCCAATCTGATAGGCCTACATTCATCAACTAAGCTCTAATGTTTGTCCCTTCATCGAGATATTGCATCCATGTATCAAGCTGAGATCGAAACCTAAGCCTAAAAACCGTTATCCAAATACGATAACCATTAGGCTAGCTTGCCACGGTCTTAAAAATGTGTTTTAAAGCCTATTTATTCTTAATATAAGCTCTGAACGATTTGTGCATGCGCAGTCGTTAAATAATTGACCCAGATAAAAGGAAACTGATGACCCCAAAGTACTAATTTTTCGATGATGACTTCCTAGCTGCTCTTTGTTGTTGATTAAAACCGATTCAAAAGTTTTCCACATGTCTGAATACCCATATACCAAATTTCAAGTTTGTAGATCCAAAATTCGTTGAGTATATAGGTAGATAATTTTACAAGAACGCTTATTGGATACGCTCTAACCAACTCATAGCATGACATAAATTCTCCTGCTTGACCCGATAAGCAGCACAACCTAACCCAACTACTGTAGATGTTCCGAAATGCAGGAAAGCTGATGGGTTTTTATCCTTCGGACTGCCAGGTATTGGGAATTATCGCTTTGAATCGTGCTTTAATTTTCTGTACTAACATGTTGGAATTCAAATTTAATACGAAGAGGCATCTCATTGCTTAACTCCCTATATAATGCCTCTATAGACATGACCCCAAATCGTAGCCTCTTATGTCCAAGTGGCAATATTTTTTTGGAAAGAAGTGAATAAAAATTGTTAAGAATATCCGAAATATCATTTTTGTTGATCTGTAAATGCAATGTTTTAAATATTTTCTTTGCTCCGTCGAACTTTCGAAGCAGGAATAGACTAAAGACCATTTAAGAAAACGCAGACTTTTAAATTAGCTACATTCAAGAATTCATACACAAAATGCAAAACATTCCAATTCCGTAAACCCCGCGAGGCTCTTTTCCAACAGCCTGGTGTAGCAATTGAACTGTGTAACGCTCTTGTAGCTTCTATCAGGATATGGAGGACCGGGGATTGGGGCCAGGGGACTCGTAGGCGCTTAGGCCTCATTAGTTGCGTGGTGGATCCGCCCCAACGCACACCCATCAAGACTCTTTAAAAAGGCGCGTCCCAATTTGACCGTTATTACCCAGAATGCATCATTAGTTTCTCCACGATCTTTGTTTGCTGTGCCTTGAGACTTCAAAGACGTCGATTGGTTCGAATAATCTGATGCAATAAATTGCTTGCTCCCGTGGAACCTAATGGGTGCGATTTATGGGCTTGTTCTCCTCTCATCCATTCGTTTTATAAGCCCCTCGAAACCATTAATGCATCCTATATGCATTATATTTTCTGTGTGTGTTTCCCCCTTTTAAATCTAGAAAACTTGATGTGCCACACATTGTCTCCAATTCTTTCTACTCATATATATAGAAAGAGAGGGAGAGAGGGGATGACAGAAAGAGAAAGGCGATATATATATATATATATATATATATATATATATATATATATATATATTATAATAAATACGTATTCCTGTATATCTCATAGTATTCCTATATATATATCATAGCATGACACAATAGCATATGATACGCCACATGTGATGACGTCATATACATTGACGTCATATTTGATAACGTCATAAATGATGTTTAAAATGGTTATAGAAGTACAGACTTTCGGGAAATGCCGGATATACATAGCTAGTATTATATATATCATCTGTTATAAAGTCATATATTAATAAACAAACAAACAAACAAACAAACAAACACAAAGACAAGAATATGACTCTCTCTATATCTTTCTCTCTCTCTCTATTTCTCTCTCTTTCTCTCTCTCTCATATATATATATATTCTAGCTGTATATATCCGGTGCTGCCCGGGAAGCCTTACTTTCATTTTTGCCCTTACTTTTTAAACTGGCAATTTTTTTTTTTTTTTTTTTTTGCTATAACATCATATATGATATATTTTCTTTTTTAAAAGTTAAAGCGTAAGGAGACGGAAGTGGTGCCGTTAAAAGGAGAGACACTTGTGCAGCGGAATTTCGTTTCTGCACAGTCTCACGTTATGCTCAATGCATTTATTCCAGGATTCAGTGGCTCAATCTTTGTTTCTGACGCTTGTACATAACAAAAATTGATTTCGTAAAGTTTTAAATGTCAATATCTGCAACAAAGAAATCAAACTTTGAAGTCATGAATGCATGATTTTATTTATCATAACAATGAAATTTGCAATGAATGCTCTTCTGATCAATTAGGGTAGAATAAAAATAGTAAAATGCACTACCTTTGTATATATATATATATATATATATATATATATATATAAAATAAAAATTACTATTAAATTTACCAAAATGATCCAAGATGGTAAAATTAAAGTATATTATAAATATTACAGAATAAATATTTATAAAGTTATCTCATCTAGGTGTAAAAGCTCGATAAAACCAAATAGGGGATAGAGCTTATAATACGAGAAAACAGTTAAATAATGCGGGATCGGATTTTGCTAATTCCTACCCTCTGATGAGAAGGAAAGTATTTCTTCGAAACTCCGCGGATTAAGGACTATCCACTTATCTAGTGTTTCCTTTTCAGATTAAATATGTTTTTAACTCATTTCAAAGTGTTTTTCAACATGTTTTATTAACTGTTTGCTCGTATATATATATATATATATATATATATATATATATATATATATATATATATATATATATAGTAATTTATAAAATATATATGGCGATTAAGCTACACTGAATATTCTGCGTTTCATCCAACTATAGGATTCGTCAGGCTTATGCGCGAATTCTGTCGTTGCTTCTTGTTTTTATATATGTTGAGGATTTCTAGTTAGCCAATCAGCTTTCTAGTATCCACCGCGCCCCTTCCTATCAGCCAATGAGCATGCATTTCGTCAAACAAAGGATCTGTTTTAGAACTAGGTTAGTGGTTTTAGGTGGACGTTCTCCTTTTTTTTATACATATAAATATACCTATGTGTACACAATAATGCACATATATATACACATATATATATACATGTATGTGTGTGATCGTTTATGTATATTCATGTTTATTTAATTTATTTATTTGTTTGTTTTCTATTGTTATTGTTAGTTTTAAAGCTATTTTGTATCGCTATCCTAGAGTAAGTTTTATTTTGTGACCACAGTTGTTTGCTATTTCCCGTCTACAGTTTAATAGATTTTGAGGTTCTTTAAAGTACAGGATAGAAAATTTTTCATGGAGGCATAATTTACATGGGTCGTCTAAATGTCTGCATGTGGTAGCTTGTCTCATTATTTTCCATTCGACTACCGGCGAATGTCCGCTTTCTTTGAGTTCCCAGTATTTATTCGCTAGTGTTGTTTTTATACGGTGTTTTTTTTATTTTTGAATGTGCTTTTGTGGTCTTAGTATCGGGTTTTGAAATCTAAGGAAGTCATGCCTATGTAATATTTCTTGTTATTCGGGTTTTCTTTCGCAAATATTGTTGCTTGATAAACTACGCTTTTTGTTAGACATTTGTTTTGGACTGGGCAAAGTGTGCGGTGTCTACAATTGCATTTATCAGTCCAAAATAAATGTCTAACAAAAAGCGTAGTTTATCAAGCAACAAAAGTTCAGTACGTAGATAGAGCTAGTTAGTAAGTTATAAAATATATATGGCGATTAAACAAAACTGAATATTCAGCGTTTCATCCATTCTAGGACTCATAAGCCTGAAGAGTCCTGGAGTGGATGAAACGCGGAATATTCAGTGTAGCTTAATCGCCATATATATTTTATAACTTGCTAACTATATATATATATATATATATATATATATATATGTGTGTGTGTGTGTGTGTGTGTGTGTGTAATTATTTACTATAACAATTACTAAATACGCACAGACACTAATGTTTCATCCCTTCGGGAATCATCAGTTCAAGGTGTCACGATTAACACCAATCGATAGACTCGGACCCGGCGGCAGAAGTCATCTTTGGCTTCATTAGCAAGGACCTAATCCATTATATATATATATATATATATATATATATATATTCCTATGAATTTGTTTTTGTGTGTGTGTGTATTGATACTCATATTAAAAACCTCTTTTTCTCTTTGTTTAAAAAGAAAATACAACTTTGTTATATATGAGCCGATGAATGGCATTCACCAGCAAAAGATCTTGCTTATTTGGACATTCTTTTAAACGTTCATTTTAATTAATTTCCTATTAGTTTTTTTTTTTTCGTTTTTCTTATAAGATGGTCATCTTTACTTAACTATTACGTGTAATTTTATTCATACAGATATTCTACATGATTCATGCTTTCGTGATATTTGCGGAAAAAGCTTATAGTAAACATACACCTCTTTTATTACGTATTTTAATGCGTATATATATTTGTTTAAAAAATTTTGCCTACACAACTCCTCTGTCAGTTTTTTGTTTACAGAAATGAAACTGCATATAAAGTGTATAAATGTAAAATATGAATCAGGGGAACATCGTTGCAAATGTGTTTAAACTATAAAAATAGAATTTGCCAGGTGATGGTCGAACGACGGCATTACGAATATGTATGCGTAACTAAGTAGCTATTGGTTCATTTTTTTACATTTTAGCTTTACAGCAAACATATCTTCATAGATCAAGCATTAACGGCAAATGGAAAAAGTAAATTAAAAGATTCTCCCTGATAGTGCACGAGTCATTTATTTTTATTTTTTTAAAAATCATTAATATATGTTGGGTTAAAAAATATAATAAGAAATAAGAAATCTGCATTAATCAAAATATCATATTAAAGCGCATTTTACGACTGAGCAATGCCAGTCGGCTTGCTAATATATATATATATATATATATATATATATATATATATATATATATATATATATATATATATTAGCAAGCCGACTGGCATTTCTCAGTCGTAAATCGTAAGTTGTATATATATATATATATATATATACATATATAATGTGTAAAGCATATATAATAATGATGACTCAATAAATAACATTTACTGCTGTGATGTTTCTGCGACCCGATTGCCACTTACGATTTCAAGTTCAGGAGGTTCAAGGAGATTTTAGAAAGAAGATATTCCTCGAAATATATTATCGAACACTGTCACACATTATTTCACTGTTTAAAAAATTGACTTTCAAGTAAGTCTCAATATTGATACAAAATTATTGTATATATATATATATATATATATATATATATATATATATATATATATATATATATATATATATATAGTTTGTTGGTTTCCGTATTTTAAAAGTGTTAGTAAACAGGAAAATATGTTTTGCAGTCCTCTAGCACAAAGGATAAACAATTTAAAAAACGTTTCTCATTATATTTCGGCGAAGAAACTCGCCCTTATTAAGAAATTTCTTTCTTTTTATTTTGCTCGTTATGGTGGTACTGTTAGGCGAAAGTACTCTGTTTAGTTGTTGTTCAGCAGTTCTTATTGTTTGTTTTTTAGTGCAGGAATGCATTTGACGGAATAATTGGTTAATTTCCTGTTTTTAAAGCATTGGTTAGTAGAAAATTAAAAAGAACACGTACGTAAAAATACTATTTGAAAGCATCTAACGCAATGAATTAATTTAAAAGATTTGTCTTAGAAACTTGACTTTATAAAAAAAAAAAATCACTTACGCCTCATTGTGGTACTGTTAGGAGGAACTGGTCCGGAACTGATCCGTTTAGTTGCTTTTTTTATAGTTCAAGAATTCACTTGTGTGCTAAAGAATAATTGGTCGTTTCCTATTTTAACGACGTTGGAAAATAGGAAATAAAAAAAAACATATATGTAAATATACGTTTTGAGGCTATCCAACGCAAAGAATAAATAACTGAAAATATTTTCATCAACAGATTTCGGCGAAGGAACACTTCTTTTTCTTCGCCGAGTTTCATCGCCAAAATATATCGCTAAACATTATTTTAAATTGTTTATTTATGAAGTTGGATGGCTGCAAAATGTATTTTTACATACCAGTTCTTGTTTGCTTGTTTGTTTGTTTGTTTGTTAAACATAGTTATACATGACTTTATAACAGATGATATATATAATACTAGCTGTATATATCCGGCGTTTCCCGGACATCTTCGCTTTTGCCACTTTTTAAAGCTTATTTGCTGTGACTTCATCATTTATGACGTCATCAGATATGACTTCAACACATGACATGATCACATGTGGCGCATCACATATGCTATGACGTCATCTATTTTCCATATCTAGGTCAATTATCCTTTTATATTTTGATACAAAATCTAATGCTTTTTTTCGAAAATTACATTAATAATGGAGGGGTAAAGATCCACAAGTCCAGTTGGATGAATCTGCATCTGTGTGGTGCGGTGATATATATATATATATATATATTTCAGAAACTGTGAGAGAATATATAATTATTTTCCACAGTCGAAGCAACGTCGCTGTCCACAAGAGCCAAGAAAGCCAACAAACCGGAAGTCCAAGACTCGAGTTTCGCTGGGATCATCAGTTAGACACATCCGAGCTGAATGAGGGCGAAACTCGAGTCTTAGTTTTCCGGTTTATTGGCTTTCTCGGCTGTTGTGGGCTGCGACCTTGGTTCACTGTAGAAAAAAAAGTATATATATATCATCCTGATGAGCTGTGAAACAGCGAAACAGTACTGTATGTGGATGACTATAGTGCTCCTCACCTTGAGTTGAGCATATTGAGAAGTGAAAAACGAATTACCATTAGCATATAAGCGACGCTCTTTGTGTAAACAAATCGAGCGGAGGTATTTCGGACGATATCAAAACATCGTTAAACTCACTACTCGTTCAAGCAGCCGTCAATAGCATAATGGTTAGAAGCCTTGACTGCCGTATAAACGGTCGGGTTTCAATCCTGGCTTGAGGTAGTTGCCTGTCTAGCCGCACTGATGAGCTGTGAAACAGCGAAACAGTACTGTATGTGGATGACTATATATATATATATATATATATATATATATATATATATATGTATGTATGTGTGTGTGTCTGGTTAAAATATAGTCTTATAGAATTGTGCACTACTACGGTTGTGAAAGGTAAGAAACCAACTCTACGTAACTATGAGTAAAATAGGATGTATTTAATTAATACTGAATACTTCATTGTTGGCAATTGATTTTCTGTTTCAGCGTTTAATGGCGTAAAAATGGCGGATACGCTGTAAAATTAACAATAGGTGTTATTAATTAAATGTTATTTTTTTAGTGTTTTTTTTATTTTGGGGTAATTTGTCCTTTTACCGTTTTAATAAAATATCGTTACTCTCCGCTTCCCTCTTGTCTTTTGTTGTTGTCTTTATGGATTCGTGTATCTTATTACTGTCTTTGTCTTTCACGATAGTTCGTCCAGCGAATGCACTTAATCACCTTCCCAAGATTCGCGCAATTCCCAGGCCGCTCATGTTACGCATAACGACCTTTTTTTTATTTTGATAGTCTGTTTTGTTTCTTTGTTGTTTTGCCTTTTCGTCTTTCTCCAGGCCCTCCTTAAGCGTTGGATTACGTCATACCAGCTGGCTATTCACGGTTTCTTTTGATAGCCGAAAGTAGTGAACACATTTAAAGATGGCGTCATTGTTGCCGCCTTCGGGGCGGAAGTTTCCGGACGACGCACATCGTTTGTCAAATAATGCCACCGAGAATACGACACGGGTTTGCTTTAAGAGCTTTCCTTCACTCTGTCTGTCTGACTGTCTGTCTGTCTGTCTGTGTGTCTTTCTGCCCGTCTGTGTGTGTGTGGGGGGTCTCTCTGTCTGTCTCTATCTATCTATCTATCTATCTATCTATCTTTTTTCTTATTTTCTTTCCCTTTCTCTCTCTCCCTATCTCTTCATATAGACTGTTCCTCGAAGCAAGCACTCCCGTGATCATCATTCACTACGGCACTAACATTTCATATTTTTACATTTCTTCATCGTACATTATTACCGTTAATTTCTATCGATCCGAAAGTAATGCCTCCTATTTTTTTCCGACCGAAGGGATGAGAGTGTATTGCAAATTAAATTATTATCATTACTTTACTTATGCCGAACGTTTCATCTCTCTGTTGCAGATACTGACGGTGTGACAGTCTAAGAAAGCAACCCCTGCCACGAGTGTGTGTCAGAAACAGATGCGTGTCATTGAATTTCTTTCATGCATGAAAAAACTGAACCGCTCAACAATCACCGGCGGCTGTTGAAAGTTTATGAAACCGATGCAGTTGATGTCAGCTCAGCTAGGAGATGGGCTCGTCGATGTCAGAGTGACGACAGAGATGGGTGTGCCCAAGCACGCTCCAGACGCCCATGTACAGCGGCTATCTCATCGCTGGTATAGGTGCATTTAAAATGGCGGTTATGTCGAATGATAAATTCTGAGGCACAAAATGGTAGCATAGTCTAATGGTACTACCCTCGTCTCTGTGGATCTTCAACTTTTATTTTAGCCAAAAAATTGAAGCTTTGCTTTTGGAACGACCCTTGTATATGTTTTGTATCATTATCCGCGTTGTTATCGTCAATAGACGCCGTCACCAGACATTTTCCTTTACGATCTCATAAAATATTTGTGCCATTATAATTTGCTTCAAATATTTCTTAAGGGATTGGCTTCAAGATCTGCTATTACCATTGATATCCATCACATACCTGCATCTCTCCTTTTAAAATGTATTACATAGTATCATACAATATAATCAACGTTGAACCTGGTCAGTACTAAATGGGTGACCATTTAGTACTTCCGAGTGCTGTATGTGCTCTTTGCTTATTTTTTTAATTGTTTCCAGTCGTCCTGGACTTCTCTGTGCCACTGGACCCAAACAGTGCCGATTCAGGAGAGGGGTGGTTAGGATTGCGCAACCCTTGCCTCACAATGAAACGCACAGCTGCCCCTACAGGGGGATATCCTTTGTCTTTCGAGACTGAACGGGGGGGCATCGAAAATGATATAACATAAAATTCGATAAAGATACACACTTTTCTTAATTACCTTCTTGTATCTAATTTATTTTAAAACCTTTTGAAAACGAGTTCAAATTTAGGCCAATGAACCCTCTGAATGGTAAACTTAACAATGAAACGATAATAATGTGCCTACATTTATGACCTAATTGCCGAGAATATATATTCCTAAATATTTTAAGATCCGTTTATAGAAAGGGAATATAAAAATAGAACTGTATATAAAAATGCATGCTCCGTGATTTACAATGATAATACATAATAATAATTCGCCTCTGTTTTATCAAAGAACCAACTATTTATTTTATGAAATTATTTTTACACTAGCGAGAGCCGTGGAAATTCCACAGAGGACTCATTCATATGTAATATATTGATGTTGGCATTCTGTAGAGGTTCAGTGTAAATGGAAACGTTCTGATATTATTGTAGCTTTTTTTGTTAGAACTAAAAAGGATTTATCTAAGCTAGCACGAACGCCGGGCAGAGCCTGGTCGTAAAGTACGCTTAAATAGGATATTTTAATTCTTGCAGATTTCGTATATATTATTATAGAGTTCATTTTCTATCTATTTTTATATATTATAAAGTTATGATTTCACCCACAGTATGTAGAGTCAGCACGAGTAGGACCACATCACGTAGTTGACGACGAGGGAAGATTAAAAGACCGCAAGAGAAATCCCAAACCAGACCTCAACTGGATGAGTGCCAAACGGACTGGGACATTGGGAAGGCGTATTGCCCCCCGAATTCCAGTAAAGCCAAATGGTCGCTGCCAATGAGAAATCAATGGTAAACGCCTCTTGCGATAACGAAAATTCATTTGCAAGGTTATCGAAAATGGTGGAGACTTTTGGAAATCTGAGGAGACTTCAGAGAACATGTGGTTCTCAAAAAGAAATATTTGATGATAACCTGTGTGAAAACTCTTACTAAGCAAAATGATAATAACTAGTGGTACCTGTGGAAATTCCACAGGGAACTCATTCATATGCAATACGTTGATGTTGGTATTCTGTTGATGTTCAACGTAAATGGAGACGTTCTGATATTGTTGTAGCTCTTTTGGTAAAACTGCAAAAGTATTTATCTAAGCTAGCGGTGACGCCCAGCGTAGCCTGGTCCTGAAGTACGCTTAAATATCATATTTTAATTTTTGCAGATTTCGTATGTATTATTAATTAATTTTAGTTAATCAATTAATTATTAGTTAATTTTCTATCGATTCTTATATATTATACAGTTGCGATGTAAATATATATATATATACATATATATATATATACCCATATGACTTTGACGCATCAGCTTAAATCGAAACCGACACCAAAAACTTATGAAAGATATATGTATATAACTTGAGTTGCTTCAGCTATAATCGAAACCGAAACCAAAACCTATGAAGAATTCTTGATAAAATTATTTATTAAATAAATAGATTATTGGAGTGTCATCAGCTATAATCGAAACCGAAACCAAAACTTATGAAGAATTCTAGGTAAATCTATTTATTGCAGGAAATGGAAGTCCCAACAATTAAACGACAGTCACTCGGATGTAAGCGTGGCACACAAAATAAATAAAACATGGGCTATCCTATTAATATATAGATCAGAATCCGTTTGATAGCGACTTTCTGAAAGGAGAACATATTAATCCTGATGGGACTCTGCCTCAATTCCGGCTCAAAATTCGCGGGTTTCCCTAAGGATATTGGTGGTATTGATAATAATAGAGCACTAAAGACTGCCTAACTCATCAGAGACTCTTATTATCTTTTGCAAATATCCTTCCAGAAACATTTATTCCAGCGTTTGAGAAAGTTTACTAGTTCAAAAACAAATATGCTCATAAAACGTTGTTAAAAATTATGAAAACTACGTCGATGTCGGGTAACATTTATATTACTTACTCGTCTTGTTACTGTTTTTTTTTTTTGTTGTTGATAAACTCATTTTCTGATTTTTTTTAAATATATTTGTTTACATTTATGGTTGACACCCCGCTAAGTGACACAGTTTATATATAAAAAAAAACATCTGCCCACAGTATTAAGCCTGTTGCCTAGAATACCTATTCCATAATTGCTTATGCCGCGTTCAATATTTTATGGTTTGAAAAAGCATATACATATTATAAACACTCAGGTACGTGCTTTTCTTTAAAAATCTATCTATTATATCTATAAAAGTGAACGTGTCTGTGTGCATGTCTGTGTACATTTGCGTACGCAATAACTCTGTCAATTTTTAGTCTAAAGACACAAAATTTGATATATAGGATACTGAGAGGCCATAATAAGTGTTAAAGTTAAAGAAAAAAATTACCTCTGCGATATCTACCAAATTACGATGACAATTTCTGGTCTAAACATCTGAAAATTTACATAAAGGGTATTCAGAGATAGTGCAAGCTTATTTATCGGTTTGTGTCGAAAATGTTTAGTTACCAATATATAAATGTATGTATGTATGTATGTATGTATGTATGTATGTATGTATGTCCAACACTTTCGACAGAGGCGACGGATTTTCTCAACATTAGTAACATTTTAAAGTTCGACCTTTCAGACAACAAATATCGAAAAATTGGCTAAAAACATATATATCTTCACCTTAAACTGGGCACTTTTCTACCGGGGGTTCGCTTTTTTCGCCGATATTTTTTAAAGTCATCCTCTCCTTTAGATTGTCTAGCCTAAATTTAAAAAAAAATCACTTCCGGTTTGGCGATGGTCGTAACAGTATAGATCGTCAGGTTTTTTCCAGTTCTTTTTCGGTTTTCGGCCAGAAATTTTGTTGTTAAGGGGTCAAAGTTCAACGATTTGACCTTAGAGAACTCTACCAAACTCCTACGACAATTTTGGGTCTAAAATCTTGAAATTTTAGATATAGCTTCCGTGGATATGGATCTAACTTAATAACTTGATTTTAGCCCAAAACAATAGATATGAAGGGATCATAATAGGGGTCAAATTTAAAAAAAAATTAGATTTTTTTGTGGCTCAGCATACACCTCCAAATACCCGGGCAAAGCCAGCCACTCATGCGTGTATATCTATAAAATGAAAGTGTCTGTGTGTCTGTCTTTCTGTATAAATTTCCCTACGCAATAACTCTGTCAATCTTTAATCTACAGACACAAAATTTGATATAAAGGGTACTGAGATTTGGAAAAAAATTTGTGATCGGGTTTCGGTCAGAAATTTTGCTGTTAAGGGGTCAAAGTTCAACGATTTGACCTTTGAGAACTCTACCAAACTCCTCCGACAATTTTGGGTCTAAACACTTGAAATTTTTGATATAGCTTCCTTGGACATGGCTCTAATTTAATAACTTGATTTGAGCACAAAAGAATAAATGTTAAGGTGCCATAATAAGGGTCAAATTAAAAAAAAATTGACCTCTGCGGTCTCTACCAAATTACTCAGACAGTTTCTGAAATTTGAAATTTGACCTAAGGTGTATTCAGAGAAAGGGCAAGCTTTTTCATAGGTTTGGGTCGAAAAGTTTTGTTACCAATATATAAATGTATGTATGTATGTATGTATGTATGTTTGCATGTCTGCCTAAAACTTTCGACAAAGCCGACGGATTTTCATAAGATCAGTATTATTTGGAAGCGCGACGCTTCGGACGAAAAATACTGAAGAATTGACTAAAAACATTAATTTCTTCACCCTCAACTGGGCACTTTTTTACAGGGAGGGGTCGCTTTTTTCGCTCATATTTTCAAAAGTCATCCTATCTTTTAGATTGTCTAGCCTGTATTAAAACCTACGTCACTTCCGGTTTGGCGGTGACTGTAACACCAAAGACGTCACGTTTTTGCAGTCCTTTTCCTTCTTCACGGTACGGGTTCGAGCCTGCCTTCCTACTACCACTTTTTCTTTTGCCCAACATACACTTCCAAACACTCGGGCAAAGCCGGGCTGAAATGCTAGTATATTATATTACATTGTATAATGGAAAATCTGATGAAGGGCAATTTTTTTTCCTCTATTACTATTTAATTTATTTTAAAAGTATTTCAAAATCAATGCGAATTTAACTCGATGACCGTTTTTTGCAACATATATTCTGGGCGATCAGGCCGTGAACATAGTCGTATTATATATATATATATATATATATATATATATATATATATATATATATATAAAGCTGAATGTCTGTGTGTGTGTGTGTGTGTGTGTGTGTATGTGTGTGTGTGTGTGTGTGGTCACGAATAGGCTCCTATATGGTTGACTATTTAAAAAAACTGATTACATATAATGATACAAGATGTATCAGGACACAAGAATGGGTATGTTTGATCTGGCAGAACGGTGGTTTATAAAAATTGTGGGGTCTGTGTTCGCGCCTGGTCAACAAAGTATGGAAATAAAAAATAAAATTTTAAATAAAAAGGTTTACAAGTGTTTTTTATATAGATGTACATAATAATACTTTGATAAGTATGTTTTAACTTAAATAGGAATGGTATAATAAAATTGTGGGGTCTGTGTTCACGCCTGGCCTCCATAGAATAGAAATAGGAACCAAACTAGGTTTAACTAGGTTTTTTTTATATAGATCCAAAGAATATTGGGATAACTGTTTCAGTGTGAACAGGTATGATATAATAAATTATGGGGTTTATCTATTTTATTTTTACTTTCATCATATTTTGCTTTGGTTTTGATACCCCCAAATTCGAAGCTATCTCTTTATAAGCCTTCCTTTTCATAACCTATCATACTTTCATAAATCAGAGTCCATTTTCTGTAGGCTGTTTTTGAACCCAGTCAATAACGAGTACTTTTGCTAGTATATATATATATATATATATATATATATATATGCGGGAGAGAGGAGCTACGAGTGGTGACAACAATAACATAGCACACAAAAAACCGCCCAACATTTCTGGGATTTTTTTTATTATAAACTAGCGGGGGTACCCAACGTTGCCCGAGTGTTTGTTTCCGGGACGGGGGGGGGGGAGTTTTAAAAAATGTTATGGTAGGTAAGTAAGAAGGATCAAACCCGGAGTCATGAGTAAAAGTAGGAAAATAAAGTGTGAAAAAAAACAAAAAAAACAGCTGCAACGTTAACAGTTCGGCCACCAAGAAAAGTCCATTTCAGTTGTTTAGGAAAAAAAAAAAAAAAAAATGACTACGGTAGGTCGGCGCGAACGTGAAAATATAATGTGAATTGTCCAGCACCCTAACCACTACGCCACAGAGCACTGCAGCCTAGTTTAGTGATTTTAAATAATTTCACATGAAAGAACTACGAAGCCAAACCGGTGTTCTCTTCTCAACTGTTCCTTGTGAACGATCCCCAAACGGTGTTAAGTGGTGGCAGGGGGAGGAGGAATTTATTAGAGAGAAAATATTTTACCCCTTCCATTGATCTTAACCGATTTTGGCCGTGACTTCTCAGCAGGAAAAGTATAGAAATCTAAGATTATCGAGGAATTTGAGAAATAATAAGCCTATAATACACTTCAGATATTGTGCTGCCGTTTGTGCATATTATATTTGCATGAAATATCTTGATTTTTAATCCTATTAAGGTCAAAATCCCACGGGAAAAAATGAGTTCATTTTATTTATATAGAAAGAAGAAAACTAGCGGGGGTACCCGACGTTGCCCGAGTGTTTGTTTCCGGGACGGGGGGGGGAGTTTTAAAAAATGTTATGGTAGGTAAGTAAGAAGGATCAAACCCGGAGTCATGAGTAAAAGTAGGAAAATAAAGTGTGAAAAAAAACAAAAAAAACATCTGCAACGTTAACAGTTCGGCCACCAAGAAAAGTCCATTTCAGTTGTTTAGGAAAAAAAAAAAAAAAAAAATGACTACGGTAGGTCGGCGCGAACGTGAAAATATAATGTGAATTGTCCAGCACCCTAACCACTACGCCTCAGAGCACTGCAGCCTAGTTTAGTGATTTTAAATAATTTCACATGAAAGAACTACGAAGCCAAACCGGTGTTCTCTTCTCAACTGTTCCTTGTGAACGATCCCCAAACGGTGTTAAGTGGTGGCAGGGGGAGGAGGAATTTATTAGAGAGAAAATATTTTACCCCTTCCATTGATCTTAACCGATTTTGGCCGTGACTTCTCAGCAGGAAAAGTATAGAAATCTAAGATTATCGAGGAATTTGAGAAATAATAAGCCTATAATACACTTCAGATATTGTGCTGCCGTTTGTGCATATTATATTTGCATGAAATATCTTGATTTTTAATCCTATTAAGGTCAAAATCCCACGGGAAAAAATGAGTTCATTTTATTTATATAGAAAGAAGAAAACTAGCGGGGGTACCCGACGTTGCCCGAGTGTTTGTTTCCGGGACGGGGGGGGGAGTTTTAAAAAATGTTATGGTAGGTAAGTAAGAAGGATCAAACCCGGAGTCATGAGTAAAAGTAGGAAAATAAAGTGTGAAAAAAAACAAAAAAAACATCTGCAACGTTAACAGTTCGGCCACCAAGAAAAGTCCATTTCAGTTGTTTAGGAAAAAAAAAAAAAAAAAATGACTACGGTAGGTCGGCGCGAACGTGAAAATATAATGTGAATTGTCCAGCACCCTAACCACTACGCCACAGAGCACTGCAGCCTAGTTTAGTGATTTTAAATAATTTCACATGAAAGAACTACGAAGCCAAACCGGTGTTCTCTTCTCAACTGTTCCTTGTGAACGATCCCCAAACGGTGTTAAGTGGTGGCAGGGGGAGGAGGAATTTATTAGAGAGAAAATATTTTACCCCTTCCATTGATCTTAACCGATTTTGGCCGTGACTTCTCAGCAGGAAAAGTATAGAAATCTAAGATTATCGAGGAATTTGAGAAATAATAAGCCTATAATACACTTCAGATATTGTGCTGCCGTTTGTGCATATTATATTTGCATGAAATATCTTGATTTTTAATCCTATTAAGGTCAAAATCCCACGGGAAAAAATGAGTTCATTTTATTTATATAGAAGAAAGAAGAAAACTAGCGGGGGTACCCGACGTTGCCCGAGTGTTTGTTTCCGGGACGGGGGGGGAGTTTTAAAAAATGTTATGGTAGGTAAGTAAGAAGGATCAAACCCGGAGTCATGAGTAAAAGTAGGAAAATAAAGTGTGAAAAAAAACAAAAAAAACATCTGCAACGTTAACAGTTCGGCCACCAAGAAAAGTCCATTTCAGTTGTTTAGGAAAAAAAAAAAAAAAAAAATGACTACGGTAGGTCGGCGCGAACGTGAAAATATAATGTGAATTGTCCAGCACCCTAACCACTACGCCTCAGAGCACTGCAGCCTAGTTTAGTGATTTTAAATAATTTCACATGAAAGAACTACGAAGCCAAACCGGTGTTCTCTTCTCAACTGTTCCTTGTGAACGATCCCCAAACGGTGTTAAGTGGTGGCAGGGGGAGGAGGAATTTATTAGAGAGAAAATATTTTACCCCTTCCATTGATCTTAACCGATTTTGGCCGTGACTTCTCAGCAGGAAAAGTATAGAAATCTAAGATTATCGAGGAATTTGAGAAATAATAAGCCTATAATACACTTCAGATATTGTGCTGCCGTTTGTGCATATTATATTTGCATGAAATATCTTGATTTTTAATCCTATTAAGGTCAAAATCCCACGGGAAAAAATGAGTTCATTTTATTTATATAGAAAGAAGAAAACTAGCGGGGGTACCCGACGTTGCCCGAGTGTTTGTTTCCGGGACGGGGGGGGGGAGTTTTAAAAAATGTTATGGTAGGTAAGTAAGAAGGATCAAACCCGGAGTCATGAGTAAAAGTAGGAAAATAAAGTGTGAAAAAAAACAAAAAAAACATCTGCAACGTTAACAGTTCGGCCACCAAGAAAAGTCCATTTCAGTTGTTTAGGAAAAAAAAAAAAAAAAAAAATGACTACGGTAGGTCGGCGCGAACGTGAAAATATAATGTGAATTGTCCAGCACCCTAACCACTACGCCACAGAGCACTGCAGCCTAGTTTAGTGATTTTAAATAATTTCACATGAAAGAACTACGAAGCCAAACCGGTGTTCTCTTCTCAACTGTTCCTTGTGAACGATCCCCAAACGGTGTTAAGTGGTGGCAGGGGGAGGAGGAATTTATTAGAGAGAAAATATTTTACCCCTTCCATTGATCTTAACCGATTTTGGCCGTGACTTCTCAGCAGGAAAAGTATAGAAATCTAAGATTATCGAGGAATTTGAGAAATAATAAGCCTATAATACACTTCAGATATTGTGCTGCCGTTTGTGCATATTATATTTGCATGAAATATCTTGATTTTTAATCCTATTAAGGTCAAAATCCCACGGGAAAAAATGAGTTCATTTTATTTATATAGAAGATAGATAGAAAGAAGAAAACTAGCGGGGGTACCCGACGTTGCCCGAGTGTTTGTTTCCGGGACGGGGGGGGGGAGTTTTAAAAAATGTTATGGTAGGTAAGTAAGAAGGATCAAACCCGGAGTCATGAGTAAAAGTAGGAAAATAAAGTGTGAAAAAAAACAAAAAAAACATCTGCAACGTTAACAGTTCGGCCACCAAGAAAAGTCCATTTCAGTTGTTTAGGAAAAAAAAAAAAAAAAAATGACTACGGTAGGTCGGCGCGAACGTGAAAATATAATGTGAATTGTCCAGCACCCTAACCACTACGCCACAGAGCACTGCAGCCTAGTTTAGTGATTTTAAATAATTTCACATGAAAGAACTACGAAGCCAAACCGGTGTTCTCTTCTCAACTGTTCCTTGTGAACGATCCCCAAACGGTGTTAAGTGGTGGCAGGGGGAGGAGGAATTTATTAGAGAGAAAATATTTTACCCCTTCCATTGATCTTAACCGATTTTGGCCGTGACTTCTCAGCAGGAAAAGTATAGAAATCTAAGATTATCGAGGAATTTGAGAAATAATAAGCCTATAATACACTTCAGATATTGTGCTGCCGTTTGTGCATATTATATTTGCATGAAATATCTTGATTTTTAATCCTATTAAGGTCAAAATCCCACGGGAAAAAATGAGTTCATTTTATTTATATAGAAGATAGATAGAAAGAAGAAAACTAGCGGGGGTACCCGACGTTGCCCGAGTGTTTGTTTCCGGGACGGGGGGGGGGGGAGTTTTAAAAAATGTTATGGTAGGTAAGTAAGAAGGATCAAACCCGGAGTCATGAGTAAAAGTAGGAAAATAAAGTGTGAAAAAAAACAAAAAAAACATCTGCAACGTTAACAGTTCGGCCACCAAGAAAAGTCCATTTCAGTTGTTTAGGAAAAAAAAAAAAAAAAATGACTACGGTAGGTCGGCGCGAACGTGAAAATATAATGTGAATTGTCCAGCACCCTAACCACTACGCCACAGAGCACTGCAGCCTAGTTTAGTGATTTTAAATAATTTCACATGAAAGAACTACGAAGCCAAACCGGTGTTCTCTTCTCAACTGTTCCTTGTGAACGATCCCCAAACGGTGTTAAGTGGTGGCAGGGGGAGGAGGAATTTATTAGAGAGAAAATATTTTACCCCTTCCATTGATCTTAACCGATTTTGGCCGTGACTTCTCAGCAGGAAAAGTATAGAAATCTAAGATTATCGAGGAATTTGAGAAATAATAAGCCTATAATACACTTCAGATATTGTGCTGCCGTTTGTGCATATTATATTTGCATGAAATATCTTGATTTTTAATCCTATTAAGGTCAAAATCCCACGGGAAAAAATGAGTTCATTTTATTTATATAGATAGAAGATAGATAGAAAGAAGAAAACTAGCGGGGGTACCCGACGTTGCCCGAGTGTTTGTTTCCGGGACGGGGGGGGGAGTTTTAAAAAATGTTATGGTAGGTAAGTAAGAAGGATCAAACCCGGAGTCATGAGTAAAAGTAGGAAAATAAAGTGTGAAAAAAAACAAAAAAAACATCTGCAACGTTAACAGTTCGGCCACCAAGAAAAGTCCATTTCAGTTGTTTAGGAAAAAAAAAAAAAAAAAAAATGACTACGGTAGGTCGGCGCGAACGTGAAAATATAATGTGAATTGTCCAGCACCCTAACCACTACGCCACAGAGCACTGCAGCCTAG
Organism: Euprymna scolopes; assembly: GCF_053919585.1. Lineage (NCBI taxonomy): Eukaryota > Metazoa > Mollusca > Cephalopoda > Sepiida > Sepiolidae > Euprymna > Euprymna scolopes. Next base: position 129,354,391 of record NC_136488.1, read on the forward strand.
TTTAGTGATTTTAAATAATTTCACATGAAAGAACTACGAAGCCAAACCGGTGTTCTCTTCTCAACTGTTCCTTGTGAACGATCCCCAAACGGTGTTAAGTGGTGGCAGGGGGAGGAGGAATTTATTAGAGAGAAAATATTTTACCCCTTCCATTGATCTTAACCGATTTTGGCCGTGACTTCTCAGCAGGAAAAGTATAGAAATCTAAGATTATCGAGGAATTTGAGAAATAATAAGCCTATAATACACTTCAGATATTGTGCTGCCGTTTGTGCATATTATATTTGCATGAAATATCTTGATTTTTAATCCTATTAAGGTCAAAATCCCACGGGAAAAAATGAGTTCATTTTATTTATATAGATAGAAGATAGATAGAAAGAAGAAAACTAGCGGGGGTACCCGACGTTGCCCGAGTGTTTGTTTCCGGGACGGGGGGGGAGTTTTAAAAAATGTTATGGTAGGTAAGTAAGAAGGATCAAACCCGGAGTCATGAGTAAAAGTAGGAAAATAAAGTGTGAAAAAAAACAAAAAAAACATCTGCAAGGTTAACAGTTCGGCCACCAAGAAAAGTCCATTTCAGTTGTTTAGGAAAAAAAAAAAAAAAAAATGACTACGGTAGGTCGGCGCGAACGTGAAAATATAATGTGAATTGTCCAGCACCCTAACCACTACGCCACAGAGCACTGCAGCCTAGTTTAGTGATTTTAAATAATTTCACATGAAAGAACTACGAAGCCAAACCGGTGTTCTCTTCTCAACTGTTCCTTGTGAACGATCCCCAAACGGTGTTAAGTGGTGGCAGGGGGAGGAGGAATTTATTAGAGAGAAAATATTTTACCCCTTCCATTGATCTTAACCGATTTTGGCCGTGACTTCTCAGCAGGAAAAGTATAGAAATCTAAGATTATCGAGGAATTTGAGAAATAATAAGCCTATAATACACTTCAGATATTGTGCTGCCGTTTGTGCATATTATATTTGCATGAAATATCTTGATTTTTAATCCTATTAAGGTCAAAATCCCACGGGAAAAAATGAGTTCATTTTATTTATATAGAAGATAGAAGATAGATAGAAAGAAGAAAACTAGCGGGGGTACCCGACGTTGCCCGAGTGTTTGTTTCCGGGACGGGGGGGGGGGGAGTTTTAAAAAATGTTATGGTAGGTAAGTAAGAAGGATCAAACCCGGAGTCATGAGTAAAAGTAGGAAAATAAAGTGTGAAAAAAAACAAAAAAAACATCTGCAACGTTAACAGTTCGGCCACCAAGAAAAGTCCATTTCAGTTGTTTAGGAAAAAAAAAAAAAAAAATGACTACGGTAGGTCGGCGCGAACGTGAAAATATAATGTGAATTGTCCAGCACCCTAACCACTACGCCACAGAGCACTGCAGCCTAGTTTAGTGATTTTAAATAATTTCACATGAAAGAACTACGAAGCCAAACCGGTGTTCTCTTCTCAACTGTTCCTTGTGAACGATCCCCAAACGGTGTTAAGTGGTGGCAGGGGGAGGAGGAATTTATTAGAGAGAAAATATTTTACCCCTTCCATTGATCTTAACCGATTTTGGCCGTGACTTCTCAGCAGGAAAAGTATAGAAATCTAAGATTATCGAGGAATTTGAGAAATAATAAGCCTATAATACACTTCAGATATTGTGCTGCCGTTTGTGCATATTATATTTGCATGAAATATCTTGATTTTTAATCCTATTAAGGTCAAAATCCCACGGGAAAAAATGAGTTCATTTTATTTATATAGAAGATAGATAGAAAGAAGAAAACTAGCGGGGGTACCCGACGTTGCCCGAGTGTTTGTTTCCGGGACGGGGGGGGGGGAGTTTTAAAAAATGTTATGGTAGGTAAGTAAGAAGGATCAAACCCGGAGTCATGAGTAAAAGTAGGAAAATAAAGTGTGAAAAAAAACAAAAAAAACATCTGCAACGTTAACAGTTCGGCCACCAAGAAAAGTCCATTTCAGTTGTTTAGGAAAAAAAAAAAAAAAAAATGACTACGGTAGGTCGGCGCGAACGTGAAAATATAATGTGAATTGTCCAGCACCCTAACCACTACGCCACAGAGCACTGCAGCCTAGTTTAGTGATTTTAAATAATTTCACATGAAAGAACTACGAAGCCAAACCGGTGTTCTCTTCTCAACTGTTCCTTGTGAACGATCCCCAAACGGTGTTAAGTGGTGGCAGGGGGAGGAGGAATTTATTAGAGAGAAAATATTTTACCCCTTCCATTGATCTTAACCGATTTTGGCCGTGACTTCTCAGCAGGAAAAGTATAGAAATCTAAGATTATCGAGGAATTTGAGAAATAATAAGCCTATAATACACTTCAGATATTGTGCTGCCGTTTGTGCATATTATATTTGCATGAAATATCTTGATTTTTAATCCTATTAAGGTCAAAATCCCACGGGAAAAAATGAGTTTATTTTATTTATATAGATAGAAGATAGAAGATAGAAGAATAGAAGAAGATAGATAGAAGAAGAATAGATAGAAGAAGAAGAAAGAATAGAGAATAGAAGAAGAAGAGATATCCTCCCAAAAGACTTGATACCAGCGTCTGGTAAATTTTACTGATTCAATATCAATATGCTTATAAAACGTTGTCGTACGTGCTTTTTATTTCGCTTCCATTCTTATTTGCTTGTTTGTATCCGTGCACGGTGTGTGATTCCATGTATTAAAACAAAGAACTAGAAAGTTGAAATAGACATTTATGGTGTAACTAAAAATTTACCGAGACAGCCGACCTCCTGTTTTGAAGGTCGTCTACACTAAAACCTTATTTGCCACCCCCCCTACAAAAGGAGAGTACACCTGTAAATTCACCCTTGTCCGTTCGTCCGTTCGTCTGTCCGTGCTTTGCTCAATAACTACGGCTTGGAATTTTTTGAAATTTTGTACAAACATTAAACATGATATGAGTAAAAAGTAACAGAACGGATTTTCCGGGAAAACTCCGGTTGCCCCCCCCCCCGCCCAACTAGGACTGCCTTTCGGGTTTAAATGGCTAAAATTGGCACTTTTGTGCTTATTAAACAAAAATGATGCCCGGGATTTTTATAAAAGTTTTTGAAAAGTTGTAACTAACTGTTTTCTATATAATTTTGTTTGTCTATACTTCGCGATAACTATTGGGGTGTAAAACCATTCCAATTTAAGGACGATGTTTGTCCAAAATCTTCTGTGGATGTCTATTTAGCAGTTTTGCATGATGCTGAACTCAAATTTAAATATGTTGAGGCCTTGGGGACTTTTAGTGCTAAATGGAGGAGGAGAAAATGAAGGACTTAGTTATTTTATTTTATTTTATTTATTTTTTTGCGTGGTGCAGAACTCAAATGTATATATGGTAAGGCCAGAAACTGCACTGTATGTTCATTTTCACTAGGATTTGACGTCCACTGGGGACTTTTTGGACTAAATAAGGTGGGGGCAAATGCTGAACTTAGTCATTTTTATGCCTCGTTCACTGTGCACTCACGGGGGACCATGCATGCTTCACTTGTTTTCCTTAAAATATGCTTATTTACATATTTTTGTTTTCAAGTATACTATTTATTAAAAGAAATTAAATATGTTTATTTACGGATATAATTTTGGCTGGTTCATCTATTATTAGTCTCTCAATGTGGGGAAACCCCTTGATCAACGTGATGAAAACCCTTCATATCAAACAATTGCTATTCATTTGAGAGCTCCCCATTTCTCGAAAGAGCTCAGTTTCCCCGGGAAACAAATCGATGAAACAACGGAAACGTTCGTTTCTGCACCTGCTAGCAAGTCGTAGCGTAGCGGTAAGATGTCACGTTTTCTTTCACTTTCTTTTCCTCCTTCTGGTTCGTCATGGGTTCGAGCCTCTCTCCCTGCTAACATTTTTTTTTCTTTTACAGCTCCAAACACACGGGCAACGCCGGGTACTTCAGCTATTCATATATAATTATTTAAATAAATTAAAATATAACAGAAAATAAAGCGTGCACTTGGCCCAAAATAAAACTACATAATAAACACGAATTCGGTTGATGATATTGAAAAAAAATATATTCAGATTAACTGAAACCGTTTAGTACGGACGATTTCAAAACAGGAAATCGCTTGTCTCGGTAAATATGCGATTATTGCATCTTCTATTTGTGTCAGTGCTCATTGAATAGTGCCAAAAAAAAGATGGTGTCGTCCAATGCAACAGGGAAGGAGAGAGGGAAAGAAATCATTGATGCAGTTATGTAATTAAAGAACCATTCACACGAACCGTAGGAGGAAAAGAAGCTAAAGACAGAGAAAGCGAAAAATGAGGAAATAGAAAGGTAGAGAAAGAGAAGGAGAAAAGCAGAAAAATGGAACGGAGAGAGAAAGGGAGAGAGAGAGAGAGAGAGAGAGAGAGAGAGAGAGAGAGGAGAATAAAAGGATAGCTGACGAGAGATAAAGAAAGACATGGAAAGAGAATGATTATTATCAAACTATAAATATATATAAATTACAATAGAAAAATGCGAGCTTGAAAAGTAATATGGTTAAGCTTAAACATGGAAAAGTAAAAGACTAGTTTTAAAACTGGAAAAGACAAAGACAACATATTCTAGTAAAAAAAAAAATGAATAACTTAAAATATTGCAGCATTAAGAATTGATTATATAATGTTAGAAATTGAATTTATAAAAATTCTTAATGCTGCAATATTTTAAGTTATTAATTTATTATATTTTTCTAGAATATCTTGTTCTGTTCTTTTCAAGTTTTAATAATTATTCCTTTACTTTTACATGTTTAAGCTTAACCACATTACTTTTCATGCTTGCATAATTCTATTGTAGTCCATGATTTTTCCAGGCTTCCAATAAATTCACTTGTTCTTTGTTTAATTTCAGTTTTATTTTTTGTCCCATAAACACATATGTAATCACAATGTACGGCACTCGTCTGCTTTCAATAAAATCCACCAATTATCTCCCTTTCATGCTTTAATTCTCTCTTTTTCACTTGTTACTCTTTTAGCGACATCAGTGAATTAGTAGCAACAGTAGTCACTGAAACGACGTGGTTGCTATGAAAACAATTCATAAAACGCGTCGCTTACCTTCTTACATATTTTTACGATTTTGAACACCAGAAAATCTATCATAACTTTTGTTTTACTGAACGAAAATTGGAAAAAAAATTCACAGTACAGCTGAGAAAGTGATTTATAAACTGTAATAATTGTTCGAAATTTGGTCGAAAAGTTAGTGAGCGGTGAAGCTTTAAAACAGTTCCAAATGACTAAAACTGACATATATCCATATATTCGAAGACTACCGTGTTTCAATAATAATTGAAATTGGATTACGGCGTGAGGGATAAAGATTAGCTTTTGACTGTTATATACATATTATTATTCTTAAGATGAAGTATATTCTGTATTGCTGTCGTTGTTGTTCGTCTTAGGAGAGTCTTAGTGAGAGATTAGAGTCTTAGGTGTGTTAATGTGTTGAGTGTTCATATGTCTTAAGATGTTCCTGTTTGTGGTGCATATTTAATACAAGAGCTCGTAATACACAATGAGAGGAGATTGGATATATAGATAGACAGATCGAGAGATAGTGCGTTTATACTTTTGACAGTTCTGTATGAACGGGGGTGTTTCTATAACATTTCTTATTTTTGAGATGATGATTTTCACAAAGTTCTTATAACATGAATGGACAATACCTTTTCTGTTTAATCACAACACGAAGACGCAGATACACAAAGATGATGACGTCCTTTATTTCATGACCGATCCATGATTTCGCTCAAGGAATTCAAAGTTTCTTTACATGACTTTTTCTTCTCTAACCTTTCGCTTCCAAGGTTTGACGTCAGCAGCCGTCTCTGAACTCTCTTTCTCTCTTTCTCTCTCTCTCTCTCTTTCTCTCTCTCTCTCTCTCGGCTTTTTCCTGCCGACTCTTTTCCTCTTCTCCCAGACTGCATCTAAAACTCTACCTATATTGAGAACTCGTCACGTCATCGCATGATTAAACATGTGCTCATCGAGCACGTTGGAGACATGCATCCCACTGACATGACCCAACACGTTCAGTAACCTATTTTTCGAGTAATATGTTTACAATTTCAATTGACGATTAAATTCCTTATTTTAATTTTCATTTTTATAACAGAACAAATTTCATCATTACATTCTTTTTCCAATAACAGATATGTAAGCTAAACAATTGCAATTCCACATTCCTTATTCCAATAACATTTTGTATTCATTTTAATTTATGATTGGAATTTTCAATTCCAAATCTAGCTTCGCAAGTTCGAATCCTTGACTATCCTATTTCATATTTACATTTAACTAATTCCCTATTTTTTACTTACATGAAAAGGGGACAGCCTTTTATCATGTAACATGACGACTTTATAGATAGACTAGACCCCGTTAGGTTAAAAAAAGTCAAAGGGCATACGGTAGAGGCTGGAAGAAGCAGTTAGGTAATAGAGATCATAGTAGACCAGACAATTAGTTGTCTCCGATTTGTTTAGTATTTTACTACTGTTACAGATACTGATCACCAGAAAATGCGATGTCGATAATTTTACATGGACTGTCCGGTTTGCTAAAGAAAATTAATAAGCTTCTTTATTTACACGACAAATGTTCTGACGCTAATTCGCTCCAATTGGGATGAATGGCTCACGTCTCGAGGAAGCCCGATGCTTTGACAAACTTTTGGCACTGACCTTCACTGCAGACCTGAAATGGGAGTCATACATCGTATCCGTCAGCAAGATCGTTGGATAAATGGTTAGATCATTTTATGCCCTGGAAACCATTTCGCCTCTGATGCAACCTTCTATTAATATAAGAGACAAACCCGTCCTTAGATGAAGTAATGTGGCTATATATTGGGAAGGTGCTGCTTAAGTGACGTTTTCCTGCCTCGACAGAGTACAAAAACGATTTCGAAAGCTAGTTGGGCAATGCTCTCTTAACTTCCTTACAGTCTCTTTCTTACAGAAGAAATATTGCTAGACTTACTCTACTCTGCCGTTATTTTGATGGTAGGTATTTGACAGAGCTTCGATTTTGGATCCCCCCCCCCCCGAGAAAACATTCGCAATAAAACTCATCTAGTTAACAACCACTGTCAATAAATTCCATTTCTCTATTCTCTCTCTTTCTCCCCCTCCTCTCTCTCTCTCTCTCTCACCTTAAAATTAAACAAAATTTTCAGAAGCAAAAATTGTGTCCGTTTCTGGAACACAGTTCCTAGGGACTGTTTAGCACCTTATTACAATAAGACCTTTTTCAATTCTAATGTAACCAAATTCTTAACGAAAAGCTCTCTTTAAAAATTAAATTATGTCTAATCACTTACAAACATTATCAATCATCACGATATTGTTTCACCGTTCACCTGAACCTCATTAAGCCCTTATCCTCCAGTGGCGTTTGCGCTTGGATAAGTTTCGACTCTTTAGTAAAAAAAAACGCCGTTTGTGATCTAAAATCCTACCAATCTATATGTTAACCTCTAATCTAATATATAAACGGTTATATGTCTGTCTGTCTGTTGGTTTATCTGTCTGTCTCCATATTTTCAAACTCCATCTCTCCCGAAACTAAAAGTCGCAAAACGGCGCCATGGGCTTCAGTAGATAGGATTTTTTTACGAGCCGTTCTTTTATTGGTCTTTAGCCGGTTAAGATTGTTTTAAGCGGTCAAAAATGGGTCAAAATTGAAAAAAAAAATCGTTAAACATTTTGTACATTCATCCTAGTTTATTTTTAATTTTTAATTTTTTAATCGGTTCATATGCGTGTCACGTAGGTACAGTGGTAACGTCACCAGCTTTGTATGCTACAGTTTCGATTCTTGCTGATAGCACATAAATAATTTTTTTTTTTTTTTTTTTTTTACTTTTGAAGTCACGATTCTATATTAATATATACAAAATCTGAACAAAAGCGTATTTTACGCCCTGGCGTCCCCGCCCACGCTGCTAATATTTAAACTTTTATTGCGAGACAAATTCATGTTTTCTCACAAATGCGCACCCGTTTACTATGTAAATAAAGAGATGACACGGTACACTACATAACAATAAAATACATAAGTGTAAAAGAAATATAAGAACAGGCGAGAAAGGGTCGGGAAGGCAGTCAACTGATGACTGCACAAACTACAGAAATTTGAACATGCAGATAGAGGATGCAGATAGAGGATGCAGGCACAAACCAGAACTGGAAAATGAAAGACACAACATCCTTTGGGATGGAAATATAAGACAAAAACAATAACGTATGAGATAACAGTCAACAATGAAGGAAGAAATGCCAAATAATTAATTTTGTCGTCACGGCACATCACAAGGTGAAGGTGAATAGCAAATATATGAAGCTTGCCCGAGAACAGAATGGAATGTTAATTAAAAAAAAAAAAAGAAATACAGAACTTCGCCTTCGGGACAAGATCACAGTGTAGTATCTATAATGCTGCACTTCACCTTTTTCTGTCCTCGGTCGTTGGAAGAGAGGTCCTTTATGACTGAGGCAATTTTTATTTTTGTTCCTATCCCGAGTATCCCATTTTGGAGAGCTGGATTTTCTCCACATAGTTTATTGCGGGGTGACTGTTATTTATATGCATTTTTAGCAGGTCCACCCTTCCATTATCTTTTTGAATGAGTTAGTGTATTGCTAATCGCCTGAGCCGCCCTGACCACGGGATGCCCATGCATTTTTTTTTTTGCAGATCGGAGTGGTCTTCTCGGGGGGCACTGACTTCCCAATCCAGCTTTCCGACCCTGGTGTCTAAGTTCTCGCAGTAGGAGAGAACAAAAAACCTTCATACACAAGCCAGCAAATTACTTCTCCGTACCATAACCTTTACACCTCTATGAGTCTACTTGATAAATCCATTTTCCTATTTACTTCGTCTTAGACAGCCTTAGAGTTACTTCCTAATTGTAAAGAGTCACGATGTAGTAAAGCAAATCAGACAATTTTTAGAGTTGTAATATATAAACACGCCTTTCTGTTTCAGTATATATATATATATATCAATAAACATTCCTTTGAGTTTAACACTAAGAAAGGTAATATCTATTCACAGAAAGTTAGGCCTGTGTAGATATTTAAAAGTTTCTGTGTAGAATTAACTTCTAAACTAGTTAAATGATCGTTATGAAATTTTAAACAGGCGTAACTGTTGATAACATTTAGGTCAATTTAGTTTTATTAAAAATGGGAGACACTGTAGATACATCCTAGAGTTATGCAATTAAGATAACTCCCAGTGTTATGGAATTTTCGTGATAAGCATTAAACGTCAATTCAAAAATATCTACGGAATTTCAGTTTAATTGAGATATTTTAAATGGTATAATATCAGTTTTATCTTGAACTAACAGGGACACCCGACGTTGCCCAGGATTGAATGGAGATCAACGAATGTTCAACACAATAGTTTTATTGGAATCGAAATCGATGAAATTGTCAATAATTCAATCAAATCAGTCGATTTCCTACTCTAGTTGGGGCCCACTTCGGTGCACCGGAAGGAACGTTTACATACCCCTCCGCCAATAATTAAATCGACAATACATTGTAGTCTATATTGCACTGTAGAGAACATATTGTTGGTTTTATAAAAAATTATTATTTTTTTAATATAATTGCTTTAATCGAAGTTTAAAATGCAAAATCAAGTATCATGGTCGAGCTGTGCCCTAAACAGAAACATTCATATCGACCATCAAAGAACCTCCTCTTGATTTTATATGACGATCCCTTCTTTAAGTAATTCGCAATTGTTCTTTCGATCGCCTACACCGAGAATTGAACCTTCAACCTAATATCACTTTTACAATTGATTTTTCAAGGTACTCTAACCACTGCGCCACGGCTTCTTGCGGATTACTGAGGACTTCTGTCCAGTTATGCCTAAGAGAACGAGAACATAGTACTCCTATGAAGTAAATAAAGGGTTCCGTGCGAAATTTCGTCCAGATTCCCGAGTTCGACAAGATACACCTGAAGAAGATCGGAGGTTACATCGACCGAAAACGTTGTGAAACTAACACTCCGGATGAAAACAGTAGTCCGATGAATCAAAATTATACGAATAACCAATCCTTATCTCAAAAATTCAGAAAAGTCTTAACATAATGATTCATACGAAAAGAAAAAAGAACAGATCTTTAATTACCCTTTGCGCGTGCCCCTGTCGTGTGCAAGAACCGATGATTCATAAACATTCATGTTAAGAGAAGGCAACATTTTCAGCGACCTTCCTGTCGTCACGTCCACAAAGCTAGTAATGACTGCACTTATTTTCATGTGGTCAATAAACTCTTCACTCGCTTCTCTTCACAGCCGCTCCTTAAAGCATGATATAATCGACCATAAACCAGATGACTCTCCTTATTTTTATTAAAGAAATTTAGCTCCTCGGAATGTTATCGTCCCAGTTTAACATCATGCACATACAAATGAATAATACTAGCAGGCTGCCCGGCGTTGCCCGATCGTAAGATATGCTTAAATATATATTAATTCATGCAAATTACATATTTATCGACGAAATGTAGCACCCCTCTGCCTGTTCTACAAGTACATTAAGGGTGAATGCTCCTACGAACTGCAAGCACTTGTATCCCCTCAACGTAAATACCCCCGACAAACCAGACAAGCAGCAAATTCCCACCCCTTCACAGTTGAGATCCCTAGATGAAAGAGAGCTTTCTACTCCAGTAGTTTTCCCCAGAACCGCTAGACTTTGGAATTCCCTTCCGGGTTCCTGCTTCCTCAACTGTACTGACATGCAGAAGTTCAAGTGTAACGTGAACCGACATCTTGCTGCCCAACTCCCCACATAATACCCCTGTAGCTTATGTCCCTGATAGTAACCCCCTACATCAAAGTGGCAATGTGCCTTGTTTGGGGTGAAAATGCAATAAAAATATCAGTATAGAGACAATTCTCTATCGAGTATTATATTGAACATAATATATAGTAATGACATCCAAACTAACAAACAAACACACGCGCGTGCACGCGCACACACACACACGCACACACACACACACACACACACACACACATATATATATATATATATATATACATAAAGTTAAAAGTATTTAAGAGGGAAAACACATTAATAAAAACGAGGTTATTAAGAGTGCTCAATAAAAAAAGGAAAATATAATATTTTTATTTATATAGAAATATATCGCTCTATTTATCTATCTATCTATCTATCTATCTATCTATATATATATATATATATATATATATATATATATATATATATATACTAGCATTGGTGCCCGGCGTTGCCCAGGTGTTTTGGGGGTGTTGAGCAAAAAAAAGGGGTTGTAGAAAGGCAGGCTCGAATCCGTACCGCGAGGGAGGAAAAGAACGGGAAAGAAAACGTGACATCTTTGCTATTACGACCACCGCCAAACCGGAAGTGACGTAGGTTTAAATTAAGGCTAGACAATCGAAAAGACTATATGACTTTCAAAAATATGGGTGAAAAAAGCGACCCCTCCCTGTAGAAAAGTGCCCAGTTGAGGGGGAATAAATTAATGTTTTTAGCTAATGTTTGGGTATTTGTCGTCTAAAGCGTCGAGCTTAAAAACGATACTGATCTTGTGAAAATTCGTTGGCTTTGTCGAAAGTTTTAGGCAGACATGCAAACATACATACGTACATTTATATATTTCTAGCTCAAATTTTCCACCCCCAACCGATTAAAAAGCTTGCCCTATGCCTGGATATCCTTTATGTAAAATTTCAAATGTTTAGACCAGAAATTGTAAGAAGAGTAATTTGGTAGAGACCGCAGAGGTCAATTGTTTTTTTTTAATTTGACCCCTATTATGACCTCTTCAAATTTATTCTTTTGGGCTCAAATCGAGTTATTAAATTAGATCCATGTCGAAGGAACCTATATCTAAAATTTCAAGTGTTTAGGCCCAAAATTGTCGGAGGAGTTTGGTAGAGTTCTCAAAGGTCAAATCGTTGAATTTTTACCCCATAACAGACAAATTTCTGGCCGAAAACTAATTACAAATATTTTCACATATTTCCGTACACTGTATAACAAATTTCGATTCTGTAGACGGAAAATTAACAGAGTTATTGTGTAAGGAACTGCACACAGACAGACAAACTTTCACTTTATATATATATATATATATATATATATATATATATATATATATAAATATATATACTAGTAGTTCCGCCCTGCTTTGCTCGGGCCCTATGCACTGTTCATAAGTTTATGTGCGTATGTATATTTTAAAAAGTGTGAATATGTAAAGTAGTGCCTTTTTGTGTAACAGTCTTCCTTAACTCCCATAGAGAAAAGACAGACAGACATTTTCACTTTTATAGATATATAAATAGATAGATAGATAGATAGATAGATTGGATTCAATATATAGTAATGATTTAAAAAAGTATATAAAAAAGACTCATGCGCTACCACCGAGAATCGAAACCAAAACGTTCAGCTGACCATTTATTTTGCCTCTGCCGTCAATGACTGGGCTATGAAAATATGTTCACTGCAAGGCTAAAAATTAAAACATGAACCAATAGCTACTACGTTATGCAATCGTAATGCCGACGTTCGACCTTTACCTGGGAAATTTCATTTTTTTTAATTTTCACATTTTACATCGATTTTTCCGGGCTTAAACCCAAATATAAAGTTTTGCATGGATTCAAATACCTTAAATATGAAGTTTCATTTCTGTAGTCTAAAAACTCTAGGAGGAGTTTGGTAGGCAAAATTTGTTAAACAAAAACATATACGTATACATGAATATATATGGAAACAATTTTGTTTTTACTATAAACTTTTTACCCAAATATTATGCAAGTAAAAATCATGTAGAATATCTGCAGGAATATAATTACACGTAATAGTTAACCAAAGGTGATTATCCCATGAGAAAACCGAAGCACCTAATAGGGAATTAATTAAAATGAATATTTAAAAGAATATGTGAATTAGCTAAATCTTTTGCTAGTGAATGCAATTCCACAAGCCATATATAAGAAAATAATATTTTCTTTTAAAATAAATAGAAAAGAGGGGTTTTAATATGAATATCAATACACACAAAAGAAATTCATAAGAGTATAGATAATATTTAAAAAAATATGTTGACCTTTGGTCGTGCTTGCTAAAATCTTATCTTCGACTATTGGGCAATTAAATTACAAAAAAAGAGATGACAGGTGAATTTATATATATATATATATATATATATATATATATATATATATATATATATATAACCCAAATTTAAAGCTAGATATCCAGGCAAAGTAGAACGTACACAAAGGAACAGGTCAACCAGAGGTCAAATAGGCCCTTGTCCAGTAAGCGCATGCCCATTGTCTGATAGGAAGGACGCGGTGGATACTAAAGACCTGATTGGCTAACTAAAACCTGAATAGAAGTTGCGTGTATAAAAAGGACAGACAACCACAAAATTCGCGCAAAAGCCTGAAGAATCCTAGAGTTGATGAATCGCCGAATATTCAGTGTAGCTTAATCGCCATATATATTTTATAACTTACTAACTAGCTCTACCTACGTATTGAGCACTTTTGAAGTAAATACTTAAAGTTTACGCATAAATTTATACTTTCGTATATTCATTTTATGTGAGTAAATGAAGTAGTTATATATATATATATGCGTGTGTGTCTGTGTGTGTGTGCGTGTGTGTGTGTGTGTGTAGAAAGACAGAGAGACAATTACTTCACGATTATTATATTGAACATATATAATATATATAGTTGTTCGATCAAAACTAATGAATATACATATACGTATATATATATATATACATATGTGTGTGTGTGTGGGGGGTGTTTGTCTTTGTCCATTCTCATTTCGTTAGATTTTGAGGCACACACACACACACATATATTTATATATGTATATTCTTTATTTATGTAGACAAATATTACAAAATCGCTAAACTGAACATTCTAATGTTCCGGACAATTAGTTTGCAAGAACCAGAAGTGCTCGTCACACAATGGAGGCATCTGGTTCTCAAATCGAAGAAATGAAATATATATATATATATATATATTTTATTTATAAAGATAAAATGTTGAAATGCTAAATTTAAACGTGATGGGTGGTAGGTTAAGTGATATTTTAGACTGAAAACAACGGAAAGCGATAGGGAGAAAGAGAACGTCAAGATGTGCGTTTTTCTTTTTCTTTTCCCTTTAATTTTCTCCTTTCCATCCTGTCAGCTGACTACAATTCGGTCGTCTTCAAGTCCAACATGAACAAATTCTTGTTATACCGTCTCCTTAAGTAATACAATTTACCAAATTTCCACTACTAACGATAACTACAGTATTATACTATTGACAACTGTATACTCATTTTAACCCTTATCCTCTAGTGGCCTCCGGGCCTTGAAAAGTGGTGACTCCTATGTAAAAAAAAAATACCTACCACTGCTTTTCTTATTTTATATATACAGTAGCGTCCAAAACTAAGGGACAAAATGTATGTATGTATGTATATCTATAAATATATAATTATGTATATATATATAGTAGCGTTCAAAACTAAGGGACAAAATTTTAAAACCTAATATTTGTTAGAAATAACAACTGTGTAAAGCTGAAATGTTGACAACTGGTAGTCGTTATCATTCATAATAACATACTAAAATTTGAATCGTTTGCAAAGGATAGAAAAAGAATTATAACAATTATTTATTTAATTTCAAAATAGGAACGTCCAAAAGTAAGGGGCAAAATTGAGAAAAACAATATAAACACTATCGTATATTCAAAAGTCATTTGTAAACGTTGCATCAGCCGGCACCATAGCGAAACGCCAAAAACTTGATTACTCTGTGAGACAAGCTATTGTGAAGCTACACAAGGAAAAGCACACCATTTGAGAGATTTCAGAGAAAGTGAAACGTTTCAAGAGTGTTGTAGGCATGGTTGTTAAATCCTACAATGATACTGGCAAAATAGTTAGTGCTTTTAAAACAGGCAGACCCGGCAAAACTTCGGTAAGAGAAGATCGACTAATGCAGTGTATGTCATTAAAGAACCGTTTTAAGTATTGCACAGACATTAAAACAGTTATTAATTTTTAATGTGGCAAGACAGACTGTTTCTAGACGACTGCAAGAAATAGGGCTGTTTAATCGAACTCCAGGGAAGAAACCACTTGTTAGTTCGAAGAATAAGAAGTGATTAGAGTTTGCAAACAGATATGTAATTTGGACATAAAATGAAAATTGGGCCAAAGTATTTTTCAGTGATGAAAGCAAGTTTGATTTATTTGGAAATGATGAAAAAAAAAAACATTGTAAAGAGACGTATTGGTGAAAGATTAAGTGCAAAGTGTAATAAGAAAACTGCCAAGTTTGGAGGCGGAAACGTCATGGCATTTGGAATGTTTTCTAGTCAAGGAACAACGCCTCTGGCCCGGTTACCAAACTCGTGTAAACGGGCAGATCTATAAAAACATTGTTCAAGTTCTTATTGTGCCAATCTTACAGGATTCAGGTTTCGATAGGGCTACCTTTATGCAAAATAATGCCCATGTAACAAGTCAAAAGTGGTAATGAGTTACCTTTGCGAGCAAGATTTCGAAATTATGGATTGGCCACCGTAAAGTTCTGACTTAAATCCAATAGAAAATCGTTGGAAGACTTTGGAGTGAAAGTTATGGAAAGAAATCCCACTAACACGGAGGATTTCCAGGTGAAGCTTCAAGAAGAATAATCTAAAATTAGTATCGAGGATTATCAAGAACTGATTCCTTCTTGTAGTCGAAGATATACAGCTGTCATTGAGGGCAAGGACTCATTTACTAAATATTGATTGTACATGTATTTTTATTTTTTTTTGTCTGTTTACATTGTTTTTCTTAATTATGTCCCTTACTTTTGGACGTTCCTATTTTGAAAATAAATAAATAATTGTTATAATTCTTTTTTCTATCCTTTGCAAATGATTCAAATTTTAGTATGTTATTATGGATGATAACGACTACCAGTTGTCAACATTTTAGCTTTTCACAGTTGTTTCTAACAAATAATAATTTAAACATTTTGTCCCTTAGTTTTTGACGCTGCTGTATATATATATATATATATATATATATATATATATATATATATATATATATATATATATATATATATATATAGTTTTGGACGCAACTGTATATATATATATATATATATATATATATATATATACATATATAAAATGACTTGAATCAAATTTTCAAAAAGCAAAGGTAACGTACCACGGTTCAATCGTGCTCTAACCTGAAACATTCATTTTGAACACGCTTTTGTCATATCAAAGAACTTGCTGTTGTTTTTATATGCTTGGCCTTTCTACTTGTGCAGTGATGATCGCTTGAATTACTGTTTAAAATGCAAAGGTACAGTGTCATGATTAAATTCATTTCGCACGTTCCCCCGTCACTGTCAAGTGGGTACTGTTGATTTTATACGTCGGGCCTTTCTGCTTGTTCGTTAATAAAACTTTTCAAATGCACTTGTGATTATATATTGTTTTTATTAGAATCGTTTGAGATGAGTATATTTGTATTCATTATTATTTTTCGGGCTGTTATTTTCATCTCCATACTTGTTTTTTTCCGCCACGTTTCGTCCAACTCCAAATGAGGATAACAGGTAAATATTAATGAATACAAAATTACTCATCGCAAAGGATTTTACTAAGAACAATATCTAATACTATTCGATACGAAGCCGATAATTGAAGACCAGAATAGATCGGAAACTTGGATTAATAAGATTAAAAAAAATCCAATATTAATCGCACTTAGGATCCCGTGGCTCAGTGGATAGAGGCGTTGAATCTCTACGGTTCCAAGTGAGCATTGTCTGAAGATATCGGTTTCAATCCCACCGAAAGCAGAGGATTAGTTTGTCAAAACGCTGCAAGACGACAACTATGGAAAGCAGTAATTACAGTGGATTCACTTACAGAATTCTTATCCCGTCGCGGTAAAGCACCTGAAGAAGGCCAGAGAATGAGTTGACTGAAATGTGGCGAAAGAACAGCAAATATGAAGATAAAGATAACAGTTTTCAAAATAATAAAAAATGCACGTGTGATGTTAGGCTGTATAAGACGTTAACTTTAATCAAAACAGCATGTTCCTTCTTTCATCAAATTTCTTCGATTATCGATAATATATCGATATCGACTATCGAAGACATTTCCATACAGAACTTATCTAATAACACTGCCAGACACAGAAAATGTATTATGCGATTTTTTTAAAATATGCCTAGCTGTTTTTGAGTTCGTAGGGAACTGACACACAAAAATGTTCTTTTTATATACTAGTAGAGATATTAATCTAATAAATATCTAACACACTTGCTGGTAAACATGTAAGTATTACAAAGTCTTAACCGAACCCTAACCCTAACCCTAACCCTAACCACTCATTCCTGCACCAATCCTTCATGACTTATCTATCTCTATTCTTTATTTGTCTTGTTTGTGTTGCGAGTAAATAAATCATGAAACATGTAACCGTAATATGTTGCAATATTTTATTTTGAAATAATAACCTTGTGTACAGAATGAGTCACAATGAACCGGATATAGCAATACAACGCAAAAAGATTATTTTTCCACGAGTAGAAAAGAAGTAATATTATATCATTTGCTAAATATTGATCGGCCAGTTCTGACTCAACCTCTCCCGTCTCTTTTTTTACACGCGCACGCACACACAAACACACACACACACACACACACATTATATATATATATATATATATATATATATATATATATATATATATATATATATATATATATATATATATATATAAGCGAGATAAGACACAGATTAAAATCCGATGGATTAAGGAAATTAATACGCCCCCGTCTATATATTCCTTTTGTCAAACAATAAATTCTTCACTCGAAAATATATGTGTCTATATTTTGATTTTCAGAATTTAAATTTAACCACTAAACTTATATATATATATATATATATATATATATATATATATATATATATATATATATATTTCACGTTTTTATATATAAAATAGCGCAATAAAAGATAAAATAAAAGGTAATTACAACTTTTCTTCCAATTTTCGAATTGCGTAATCATGCCCAAATGTATTTTCTTTTCTTTTCGTGGATTGATAGTTGCTATTTTTTCTGATGTGTAAAGGTCAAAATATATTCATTGATTGATATTATAATTAAATGAATGATTTTATACTACGAAACAGTTGCTGTAAAAAACATTTAATGTCAACGTAATTAAAGAAATATATATATGTATACATATATATACACACATACATACATACACATATATATATATATGTATAACTACTTAATTTACTCACATAAAATTAATACACGAAAGTATAGATTTATGCATAAACTTTTAAGTATTTACTTCAAAAGTGCTCAATACGTTGGTAGAGCTAGTTAGTAATTTATAAAATATATATGGCGATTAAGCTACACTGAATATTCCGCGTTTCATCCAGGACTCTTCAGGCTTATGAGTGGATGAAACGCGGAACATTCAGTGTAACTTAATCGCTATATATATTTTATAACTTACTATATATATATATATATATATATATATATATATATATATATATATATATATATATATTCTGATTTATGAAACTCACTATGTGTCTGCCTGTATCCATATTTTTCAAAGTGCATCTCATTCGAGACGTAGTTTTCCAGAACGGTGGGAGGCGGGTAAAATAATTGCATTTTTTTTGTGCCGTTGTTTTATTAGTTTTAACTGGTAATGAATAGTTGCTAAGGGGTCAAACTTATTTTTTTAATGTAACTAGGCAGGCGTAAGTCGATTCTACGTGATATTTGTACGCATGCGCAAATGCACATTTTTATGATATAGTCGGATCATATGCAAAGAATTCTAATCTGACGATAGCTCAAACTGTAACGATTAAGGTTGGAACACTATATGTTTTGGTTTCGATTCTAGCTGATAGCATCCAAGTCATTTTTAAAAAAAAATTTGAATACTTCAAATCATTACTATATATTAGGTATCAATATAAAATATAATAATCAATAGAGAATTACCTCAATAATAATAAATACGAAATCTGCATGAATTAAAATATCATATTTACGTTTATTTTAGGTGCGGGCGGTTAGCTATATATATATATATATATATATATATATATATATATATATATATATATATATATATATAAATAGGTGCTATATATGCCTGTAAAACAAACACACATAATACATTTATATATATATATATATATATATATATATATATATATATATATATATATATATATATATAGTAAGTTATAAAATATATATGGCGATTAAGCTACACTGAATATTCCGCGTTTCATCCACTCTAGGACTCTTCAGGCTTATGCACCTACGTATTGAGCACTTTTGAAGTAAATACTTTTAGTTTACGCATATATATATATATATGTATATATATATATATATATATATATATATATATATATATATATATATATATATAATAATTCATGTATACACATATAATATCAAACCTTTTTGTATCTTTCAAGTTATAAGCATAATTAAGAATAATTTAATAAGGAACAATATAATACATCTGTTTTATAACAATTCGATCAATGAGTAATTACACAATTCATTTTTGGGCAGAATGTATCTTAAATCCGTTCACTCGCCGACTCCTTATTTCATTGGTGTTTAGCGTACATTGGATACAAAATATTATTAGAAACTATCGAATGATAGTTCCTATATTATAATTATGTTCTACTTTCGAATTTGTAATGAGATTTTATTAATCCCTATTTTTTTTACATGGTAGTCACCACTTATCAAGGCCCGGAAGCCACTCGGGTATAAGGGTTATTGTGTGTATAGTACGTTAGTTTTGGAGATCTGATAAAGTGTCTTACTTAAGGCGGCGGTTCATCAGGAATTTGTTCACATTGGACTTGAACACATCCAGGTTGTAGTCAGGTGGGAAACAGGCACACGGGACAGAGTTCCGCAGGCGTGCACTTCTAAGAAAGAAGCTGTGTTCATGGAATCTATGTTTTGATTTTGGCACAGATAAGGAGTGGGGGAAATTGTTGACAGTGGTTTCAGCTAGACGTCTGACATATAATAGTATTAGTTAGGAGTACTAGTTTCAATGATATTATAATTTATAATTAATGAATATTTGATAAGACAAGTAAATAGCTTACTAAGGTAAAGGAATATCTTACTAACAACTTTTTAAATCAGTCTAATATTTTTTTATTATAACACTGTGAAAAAAATTTCATGTTCCTATGTCTAATAGAACTGTATAACAAATTTCAGGTTAAAGAAAAGTATATGCTACATAAGACCTCTGTCAGTGTAAGAAAAGTATACTCAGACTAGATTTGGCCTTTATTTCTTTAGATTAGGCACCGTTTCCATTTAATATAAATCATATTGTATTATTATTGTCAGTTAAAACATTTGTCCTCTTTGTCTTATGTTGTTGAATGTTATCCCTTTTTATTTCAGACCCAGTCTATCAACATGCCAAGGTTTCCTTTTCCTTTAAAACCTTTCTACATCACAGAAATATCTGATGGAATCTCTCGCCATGTTTATCACGTCCATTACTAAGATTCATAGCGAAATTCTCGTAAATGACAATTTTGAAAAAAAACTGGGTAAAATTTTACAAAAACAAGATTAGAAATAGAATTTCAATGTCATTATGCATATAGAAACTGTGATGGTTATCAAAGAAGAAAGAGTCCATGTGTTTGTGACTTATGTGGCTGTACATAAAAGTGGGATCTGAAAGAGAGGCGCCATGAAGAATGACTGAGCTTTTATACCAAACTTGAGTCACATTTTTACAGGCCATGTGGTGGGGAGGATGGATAAAAACGGTGAGCTAAGTAGAAGAGAGGGGGGGGGAGAAGGAAGGAAACGAAGTTTGTTTAAACACTACCAAAAGGAACTGTTACAACTGGAGTTATTTCAACAAAAATTGCAATCGATTTCCTGTACTTTTTGCAGTGTAATCTTACAAAAATTCGCCAAAGAAAACAAAATCTTATTTTATAAATAAAAATAACTATATGCATTTATAAAGTTACCTATATTATTGGGTGTTAGCTATCCGCTGAAGAAACTAATTCTCATGCGAAGATAGCATTTATCAATTTCTAGCCGACAGATATAGGAAAGAGTATTGACGTCTTCCTTTGAGGGTGCATTAAATCCTCTGTATGCCGTGCAATTCGTTAAATGTTTTGATAGAGTTGTTCCAAATTTTCTGTTGAAATTAATACGCCAAGGATTCGTTATCGTGTGGCCAAACAACCTCTCATGAGCTGATCTCAGCTAAACGAAAAATGACAATGTCTATTAATAAAGATATTATCAAATCAAACAGGTTGACAAAAAAAAACATAGTTAAGACACTTATTAAGGTTTACTAAATGCAAAAAAATATAATATCCGATTAACCTGCATTTTTTAAACTTTTAAATGTTAGTTGTTTGTAGTGCTACCGTTTTATTAAAATACACTTAACTGAAATGTTGTCCTCTCATGTGAATTAAGTTGTTTCTTTTAATGATTCGTATTTGTGTTTATTTAATTATAATTAACATTTCAAAACATTATTTAACTATTCTTAATATATAAAAATACCTTTATTACTTTTTATGTACATTAAAACATTTAATTTTAATATTAGATTTGTATATTTTCTGTATCAATTTCCATTAAGTCGCTATGATATTAATTTTATTATTAGATTTGTATATTTTCTGTATCAATTTCCATTAAGTCGCTATGATATTAATTTTATTATTAGATTTGTATATTTTCTGTGTAAATTTCCATTAAGTCGCTATGATATTAATTTTATTATTAGATTTGTATATTTTCTGTGTAAATTTCCATTAAGTCGCTATGATATTAATTTTATTATTAGATTTGTATATTTTCTGTATCAATTTCCATTAAGTCGCTATGATATTAATTTTATTATTAGATTTGTATATTTTCTGTGTAAATTTCCATTAAGTCGCTATGATATTAATTTTAATATTAGATTTGTATATTTTCTGTGTAAATTTCCATTAAGTCGCTATGATATTAATTTTAATATTAGATTTGTATATTTTCTGTGTAAATTTCCATTAAGTTGCTATGATATTAATTTTATTATTAGATTTGTATATTTTCTGTGTAAATTTCCATTAAGTCGCTATGATATTAATTTTAATATTAGATTTGTATATTTTCTGTGTAAATTTCCATTAAGTTGCTATGATATTAATTTTATTATTAGATTTGTATATTTTCTGTGTAAATTTCCATTAAGTCGCTATGATATTAATTTTATTATTAGATTTGTATATTTTCTGTGTAAATTTCCATTAAGTCGCTATGATAATAATTTTAATATTAGATTTGTATATTTTCTGTGTAAATTTCCATTAAGTCGCTATGATATAAATTTTAATATTAGATTTGTATATTTTCTGTATAAATTTCCATTAAGTCGCTATGATATTAATTTTATTATCATAGTTTTCATTCATTTTATAATAATTTATAATGTCCATATTTGACTTTTAATTGAGGTATTATAGTGTTCACGTCGATTAAAAAAATAATTCAAGTCTTGAAGGTAGAACGAAACTACGCACAATGTAACATTGTTATTTAAATCTTACTGTAGAACATTAATGCAACACCAATACAACAGAACCACAATTAACTAGTTAATAGTTAATATCATAACCCTTCTGTTATCTCTTGGGAATTCCTTGAATTAGTCTGAGGTAATATTCCGGTGAATAAGCATCTCACTTCTCTTTAATTTTTGTTCGCCGTTCTTCCAGATTTGAAATTTTATCATTCCGTAGCTGTTGGTGGATGTAATAACATACGTCTTCGATACGATCGAGGTCTCGAGATTGTGCAAGCCAATCCAAACGCGGAATATCATGCTCTTCCACGAACCTCTTGACATTGCTAGCTGTGTAAATGGGAGA
Organism: Euprymna scolopes; assembly: GCF_053919585.1. NCBI lineage: Eukaryota > Metazoa > Mollusca > Cephalopoda > Sepiida > Sepiolidae > Euprymna > Euprymna scolopes. Next base: position 129,377,507 of record NC_136488.1, read on the forward strand.
CTTTTCCTGCATGAACATGGTATTATTGTCCCAATTCCGGCCAAAATAAGGTAAAAAAATAAATGCTCAGTCAACATATTAATGTACTTGGTCGAATTAATTCGACCTTGCAAGCGAACTATAGTCCTTGGACCATTGGCACTAATAACGCTCCACACGAGAAACGAACCTCCACCACCTTGCAACTTTGAAACTGAGCATCTAGGATTAAATTCTTCGTCCTTACTGCCCATCATCACTGCCTAGACTATTGAACTTGCTTTCGTTACTAAGCATCACTTTCGACCAATATGAAGAGTCGTGATCCTCATTGCATCTGACGAAGTCCAGACGGCGGTTTCTGTTCTTTACAGAAATCATTTGCTTGCGTCTTGGAAAACAGCCTCGCAAATTAAATTTCTTCAATCTGTTCTGAATTGTAGAAAGAGAGCAATATTTACAGGATTACACTGTTGGTGGATTTGGAGAGCCGTTTCAAATCTATTTCTGAGGCTGCGGATCTTGATAGCATTGTCTTCCCTATAAGAAGTAACTCTAGGACGACCAGATCTAGGGGCGTCACGAACACTGCCGATGTTTTGGTTCTTTAGGACAGTAATTTGTACCGTCTTCTCATCACATTTCAATCTGCAGCCGATTTCCCGATTGGATAAACAAGAAAAGTGGAGATCAATGAGCGCCTAACGATGACTAACAGAAAGTCGTGACATATGGACTAAATGTTACGTTGAATAATCCGGAACAACAACAATTACGATTAGAGATGTTTTGTTGCCTAAAAGGTGGATATTTTAAGCTGGTTTTAAGCTCATTTGTTGTTGTGGAGTTTCTTTTTGCCTTCCCGATTTGAAGTTAGTTTATTACGTTGACGTGAACACTAGATTCTTAAATCAAAGTCACATATGAGATAGGATAGTAGAGAAATAAAGGCCAATCAAATGAGGTATAGGTTGTTTAAACAGTTACATTTGATTTAGCCTAAATTTGCGTTTTTTATATTTTTTTTTTTGGAGGGGGTGCGGTAATGTGTACATATATATATATATATATATATATATATATATATATATAAATATATATATATATATATATATATATATATATATATAAAATGTTATGTTATGTTATATATAAAAATATTATTAAATGCCGCGATAAGCGGAGAGCACATACTGCGCATAGAAATACGAAATGGTCACCCATCTGGTACTAACCAGGCTCAACGTTGCTTAACTTCGGTGATCTGACGAGCACCGGCGTAAGTTGTAAAAATATATATGCCAAGTAATTGCCATATATATTTTCATAACTTACTTCTTACTATATATATATATATATATATATATATATATATATATATATATATATAGTAATTTATAAAATATATGTGCATATATGTGTGTACACACATGTATATTTATATATATATATATATATATATATATATATATATATATATATATATATAAAGAAAGAAATGTCTGCCTTAAACCACTAAACTAGTTTTAAAACAGATCCTTTGTTCGATTAAAATACATGCCCATTGGCTAATAGGAAGGGGCGCGGTGGATACTAGAAAGCTGATTGGCTAACTAAAACCCTCAACAGAAGAGGACCATATAAAAACAATAAACAACCACAGAATTCGCGCATAAGCCTGACGAATCCTAGAGTGGATGAAACGCCGAATATTCAGTGTAGCTTAATCGCCATATATATTTTATAAATTACTAACTAGCTCTACCTGCGTATTGAGCACTTTTGAAGTAAATACTTAAAGTTTACGCATAAATCTATACTTTCGTATATTAATTTTATGTGAGTAAATTTAGTAGTTATATATATATATATATATATATATATATATATATATATATATATATATATATATAAATGTATGTGTGTGTGTTCTACATGCATATATAGTACCTATTTGTATAAGAACGATTTTTTATGTAGTACACGCTAATCATCCCATGTGATTTCTCTGAGGAATATATTCAGCAAAACACATCTAAATTTATTAGATTACGATGAACAACATAGTACCTTAATAAAGTGAAGAATACAGGAAGGAATAAATGCTATTAGAACAGCTGGAGGCGAAAAGAAGTTTACAAAGTATATTAGCTAATATTCACTTCTTTATTTCGGATACTTTTTATCATTCCAACGAACGTCATCACACTTTGGGAGAAAAAATAGAAAGACAATTAAATTATCTTTAGTCTTCCGTCCTCTTTCTTTTTCTCTCTTTCTCTCTCTCTCTCTCTCTGTCTGTCTGTCTCTCTCTCTCTCTCTCTCTCTCTTCTGCTATGAAAATATATAAGAATAGTACCAGATGCATGTTTTTATAGTACACAAAAGATTTGGTTGGACTGTGAAAGCACAGCTATATATATGAAATTTCATTTTTCGTGGCATATTCTTACCTAAAATTCCCGGGGAAAAATCTGTGTTTACTAAGTCCGAACCTAGTTTATTTCACAGAAGCACATTCATCAAACCCACATTTCTGCAAAAGAAATTGCCCGAATTTGAGACTTAAACATGAGACCACACCTGTTGTGTGGCAAGTTTAATGATGTAATCGATATTTAATAAAAAATAGAATGAGAATATTAGTTTTAGAAATAAGTTTTAATAGACGTATGTCGAGATTTTAATCCTTGTCAGCGAGCATATCTCTTTAGGAATAAATTTTACCCGTTCTAGAACGCATATTATTCTAGTGTATATATATATATATATATATATATATATATATATATATATATATATATATATATATATATAGAGAGAGAGAGAGAGAGAGAGAGAGAGAGAGAGAGTAAAACGATTCACAATAGTGAATTAATAATTAGTTTCCAAAAGAAAAACAACCAAAATCAACTCGATTGTACGATCGTTTCGGAAACGATGATAATTTTATTTGAATTGACAATAGATTTTGTTATATAACATTTGTTAGATAACAGCATGTCAAAAGACAGACTGAGTGAACCTAAAATAAATTTTATTATGGAGATAAATCAGGAATATCTGCTTACTCATGACTAAAATGATAATTTTATTTTGGTGTCTTTAACTTATTCCCACCCATATTTTTTGCTGATGAGGAAACTATGTTTTAAAGGACAAAACTTTTGTCAAATTATTGTTAATACTTATTGTCAATTTCAATAAAATGAACATCGTTTTCGAAACGATCGTACATCGTGTTGATTTTGTTTATTTTTCCTTTTGAAACCGATTTTTAATTAATTCACAATTATGAATCGTTTTACTCAATATTAATATGGCTGTTGGATAAATATACGTATTAAGCTTATTATATATCTACAGTACAATGGGCACTGCTTTCTTTTAATGGTATTAATATATTCACAAATACATTAAAATAAACTCTGCTCTTTAGACGCCAGGTCTAATTCCCTCTATGATATATATATATATATATATATATATATATATATATATATATATATATATTCACAAATACATTAAAATAAACTCTGCTCATTAGAAACCAGGCCTAATTCCCTCTCCCTCTCTCTCTCTCTCTCTCTCTCTCTCTCTATATATATATATATATATATATATATATATATATATATATATATATATATATATATATATATATATATCATAGAGGGAATTAGGCCTGGCGTCTAATGAGCATAGTTTATTTTAATGTATTTGTGAATATATTAATACTATTAAAAGAAAAAAGTGCCACCGTGTCATGAGAATGCGTGGTCAAGGTGTGGACGTGTATTAAAAGCACTCAGATATCTTAGCGTATTTCTGTGCTTCTCCCAGGTAAATTAACCCCACGTGCACGTCGTGACCACTGCCATGCAGACGGGGCTCTGATGAACGGCGAGTGTCCTGCGCCGTATAACTGGACCCTCGCTGCCTTGTGGGCCAAGGTTATTTAACCAAAGGCTAAGGGTGAGGTAACCCTGACAGAAACCTCCAGAGGAGCTTAGGTCCTGTAAGCTGCGGCATATATGACCCACCGGCGTGTGGAATATACTCTGGTGCCCAGCAACCTAAGTTCCAGTCATGGATCAAATGGCATGGGTGGTGGAGAGGGCGCTGTAAGCCGTAGTGAAGGCAACCTCCCTAGGAGAAGGAAAACTGATATAAAACCTGCGATGACTGCTGCATCCAGTGATGTTGACTTGCTCTTCTTTTTGGATCAATGTGGCAGTTGTTTAGAGAGTGGGATTATCTCGGTGCAAAGTCTTTCCTCACTATAAAAAGCCTCATGCACAGGCATTGCTCGATATAAATTAGATACACTTTTTACCATCTCGTGTATCTTGATAGCAAAAAAGGCTGGCTGTAGCCTAAAACGGTAAAACATTCAATGAAGTTGGAAAATATGACTATAAACGTAAATGGCAATAAGGGAACTGGAATTTCCAGGGCCTGGCCCGGCAGGTGTTTCAGGGCTCCACAGCCTGGATCCGGTCGTCATCATGTTACTGCGAGGAAATATATGACAATGACCATCGGCTGTTGGAATGTGCGGACGCTGCTTGACTTGCCGTCAGCAATAACGCGTCCAGAGCGTAGATCTGTTCTTGTATCTAAGGAACTTCAACGTTATGACATGGACATAGTTGCTCTGTCTGAGACCAGGCTGGCTGATGAGGGGCAGTTTTCTGAGTTGGCTGGGGCCTACACCATTTTCTCGAGTGGTAGAGCGGATGGATGTAAGAGGGAATCAGGCGTGGCTTTTGCTATAAAGGCATCAATTCTCTCTAGTCTGGAAGAACTTCCCTATGGAGTGGTTGACCGGATCATGACTATGAGGTTACCTCTGGCAAATGGTCGTTATATAACGTTTTTGAGTGTCTATGCACCCACTATGGATACAACAGTAGATGAAAAGGTTGTTTTCTACCTTGCTTTGTGCAGTGTAGTTAGACGCATTCCCTCTGATGATAAGATCTTCATTCTTGGAGATTTTAATGCTAGGGTGGGAAGAAATTTTGAAACCTGGGATGTGCTGGGTAAACACAGAGTTGGAAAGTGTAATAGCAATGGTCTGATGTTGTTGCAGTTATGTTCAGAGATGGGTTTTAAAATCGTTAATACCGTGTTTCAGCAGAAGGACAAATACAAGACGACCTGGATGCATTCGGGTTCCAAACAATGGCACTTGATAGACTATATGTTGGTCAGAAAATGTGACATGAGGGATATCTGCAGTGTTCGTGTCATGCGGAGTGCAGAGTGCTGGACCGACCATCGGTTGGTCTGTGCAAAGATTAAGTGTGTTGTGAAGGTCAAGATTAGGGGAGCTAGTGTGGCTATCCCAAAGCGACTTAATGTTGCCCGTCTAAGGGACAATATTGTGAGGGAGAAACTAGTTAAGGAGATGGAAGAGATTGATTGTGAAAACACTTGGCCTACTTTTAAGGAATCTGTCTATGAGGTATGTGAGAATGTATTAGGTTATTGTGAGCGTAAATATCAGGATTGGTTCAATGAGAATGATACTGAAATTCAGGCTCTGCTTGATTCAAAAGCCAGGGCATTGCATGCTTATCTGGAGGGTGGTTTCACGGATGGTGAGCAAATTCGATTGAGGGACAAGTTTAAGGCAATCGAGCACGAGGTGCAGAGGAAGTTGCGTAACATGCAGGATGAATGTTGGAGGTAGAAAGCTGAGGAAATACAGCTCGCCTCTGATTCGAACGACACCAACGTCTTATACAGCCTAATGCGCGCGGTTTACGGGACATCCAGATCACCTATCACTCCTCTGCGCTCGAAAGATGGCGGAAATCTTCTTCGAGACCCTATCGATATTCTTCATAGATGGATGCGGCATTTCGATGACCTCCTGAACATACCTTCTTACTGTGATCAGGAGTTTGTTAGGTCGATTCCTAGCAATCCGGTCAAGGATATCTTGACAAAGGTTCCTTCTCTCCAGGAGGTTGAAACAGCTGTCCGTAAGCTGAACAATGGAAAGTCTCCTGACCCGAATCGTTTGCATGCGGAAATCTTTAAATGTTCTGGACCCAATATAATGCAACTCTTAGCGGAATTGTTGCAGACTGCTTGGCAGGATGAGTGTATTTCGCAGGATTGGCAGGATGCATTGATAGTAGTGCTATACAAGGGGAAGGGTAGCAGAAACGAATGTGGAAACTATCGGAGAGTCTCTTTGCTGTCAGTAGTCGGTAAGGTGCTCTGTAGTATCATGCTGGAGCACATTGCTGGCGATGTTTTTTTCTGAGTCGCAGTGTGGTTTCAGAAGATGTCGAAGGACAGTAGATATGATTTTTACAGCCATGCAACTGTGGGAGAAATGTATAGAACAGCAAAAGGGAATGTATCAGGTGTTCATCGATTTAACTAAGGCCTTTGATACAGTCAATAAGGATGCTTTGTGGGAGATTCTGAAAAATCTTGGCTGTCCTGAAAAGTTTGTAACCATCTTAAAGCTCTTCCGCGATGATATAAAGGCTGTGATCAACGCTGGGGGAAAGCTGGCTGATCCTATCTCAGTAGAGAATGGTGTTAAGCAGGAAGACATTCCAGCACCCACACTCATTGCGTTGTATTTCACCATAGTCTTTCTGATGGCATTTAGAGGGTGCTCTGATGGTGTCTATATTCGTTACCGAACTACTGGGGGGTTGTTTAACATTAGGTGCTTCAACGCAAGTACAAAGGTACTCACCAACACGATTCGTAACTTGCTCTATGCGGATGACTGTGGTCTGGTGGCTCATACAGTGACTGATATGCAGCATCTTGTGGACGCTTTTGCGGTTGCCTGCAGCACATTGGGCCTGACCATCAATCTGAAAAAAAAAAAAAACTGTATCAGCCTGCTCCGGGCATGCCATACTATGAGCCATCAGTTTATATCTGCGGGTCAAGGATAGCGGTTGTCACTAAGTTTGTATACTTGGGTAGCACACTGAGTATGTCTGGTGCCCTGTATGATGAGGTATCGTTACGGATCAGCAGGGCAAGTGATGCCTTCGGAAAGTTGGGCAGGCGTTTGTGGAGCTGTCATGGGATCTTTCTGCCAACTAAGATTAAGGCCTATGTCGCATGCGTTCTCTCTACTCTTCTCTATGTTTGCGAAACTTGGACAACATACAGGGAGCATTTGAGAGATCTCGAGCGGCTTCACCAGATGTGCCTACGGCGAATCTTAGGTGTGGGTTGGCAGATATATGTCAGTGATGTGGAGGTGCTTGAACAGACCCAATGTCTTAGCATTGAGACTCACGTTATTAAGCATAGACTGAGATGGAGTGGACATGTGGTGAGGATGTTAGACAGTCGACTTCCCAAACAACTCCTTTATGGCGAGCTCGCCGAGGGAAGACGTCTGGCTCAAAAGTCTAAATTGAGATTTAAAGATTGTTTAAGATCCACCTTAAAAAATGTGAAGTTGATGAAAGAACCTGGGAGAATCTTGCTTTGGATCGCGGAGGGTGGAGAAGGACCTTGCGGGGAGGTGTGGGCAAGTTTGAGGCGGATCGAACCCAGCATGAGCGGCTGATGAGTCACCAGTCTACTCATCGGCGCAGTGGATCACAAAGTAATATTGAGTTGCCAGAGTTAACCTGTGTCAACTGTAGGCGGATGTACAAAACGACAGGCGGTTTGAAACAGCATTTGATCCTGCATAGAAAAGAACAGCAAGAACGTGCTGCTAGTTGTGCACATGTCTGTACAATGTGTGCTAAGGAATGCCAGAGTTTAGCAGGGCTTAAAAGCCACATTCGTGCAGCTCGTCATTGAATGTTTTCGTGTTTCTATATACCTTCTTTTTTGTGCTATATCAAGTGATGGCAATGTTCAAAAGCGAATTTGCTGCCATCGTATATATATATATATATATATATATATATATATATATATATATATATATATATATATATATATATATAAATATATTATAGTGTTGGGACGATTAATTGGAATTTGAATCGGGAATCGGAAAAATCGGAAATTTTGGTAGTATCGAAGTTGGTATCGGAATCAGAAAAATTGTTGCCTATTTTCCGATGCACAAAACGATTCTTTTGATTGTCTTTTTTAATTTGATTTTGTTTGTTGGTGATAATAATGATAAAAATAATAAATATGTCAAAATATTAAAACTCTTGTGTTTACTGTGTTGTCTAATTATCTCCTCTTGCAGTGGACTCTTTAGTATTTTTTTATTAGTTCATTTAAACCTTTATTCTAGGTAATTTTTGTGGCTATTCAAGACACGATCGGAAATTTTGTCCAGCGAGGTCTGCCATTTGTAAAAAATGTCATGTTAAAGGTCATTTCACGAGGTCGTGTCAAAAATTTCAGAAATCAACATCTACTTCCATTCAATCTTGAGCCACGTCAGCATCTACACAATCACACGAGCTATTGTCCATATTTTGTGATCCTCCAACAAAGAAAAACGATTTTTTTTTAAATACATCTGCTTCTTCTTCGGGTAGTTTAGAACCGACTTTTGTATACATTCTAGTCGGAAAAACTGAGCAACAGTTATGATAGACACTGGGAGCTCTGTATCCTTCATCTGGGAAGACTTTATTAAGAAAGATAAATTGAAAATACAACCAGCTACTGGAAGGGTACATATGGCCTCATCGTCACTTAATGCTCCAGTGAAATGACAGTGTACCATCAATATAAATTTACATGGTGAGTGGTACGCTAACACAAAATTTGATATTTTACCAGATCTTTGCAGTGATATCATTCTCGGCCGAGACTTCATGAGGCATTATTCTAGTGTTTCTTTTAAATTTAGTGGTAATAAGAGAAGTCTCCAAATCCTTAGCTCTGTTTCCTGCAGTGTAGAGTATGCTTTAATAGAAACACCATCTCTTTTCGCAAACTTTTCTCCGGACTGTAAACCTATTACCACTAAATCTAGGAGATTTGGAAATCAAGATAAACAATTTATATGGTCAGAAATTGAGAAAATGCTCCGGGAAGGGGTAATTGAAGAAAGTACCTCACCTTGGAGAGCCAAAGTTTTAATAGTTACTGGTGAGCGTCACAGAAAAAGGTTGGTTGTTGATTACAGTCGAACAATCAATAGATTCACATCATTATACGCTTACGCTCTACCAGGGATGGATGATCTTGCTGCTGAAATTTACAGATATAAAATTTACAGATCCCTGGATTTAAAGAGTGCGTATCACCAGATACCCAATCGACAGGAAGAGAAAATGTACGCTGCCTTTGAGGCGAACGGAAAATTATATGTTTTTTGGAGTTTCGTTTGGTGTCACTAATGGTGTCGCTTGTTTCCAAAGAACGGTGGACAACATGATCAAGCAACATAAGTTGCAGGTAGTTCGTGCATATGTTGACAATATAGTTATAGTCGGCAATACCCCAAAAGAGCATGATGAAAATCTTGCAATATTTGGAAAAGTTGCTCAGGTCCATAACCTGATTTTCAACGAAGCAAAGTCCATATTGTCAACTACCTCAATAGATCTCCTTAGTTACACAATAACACACGGGGCAATTAAACCAGAAGGAGAACGACTACGACCACTTAAGGAAATACCTTTTCCGAAAGACAAGGCTGCTATGCGCCGAATCATTAGATTATTTTCATATTATTTGCAATGGATATCTAAATTCTCCGAGAAAATAAAACGTCTTGTTACTTGGCCTTCGGGACAAGATCAAAGTGTAGTATCTGACTTCAGATGCTGCACTTCAATTTCTTGTTCTCTGTCAGTGGGGGAGAAATCTTTCACGACTGAGACAATTTTTATTTTTGTTCTTTTTCTCCACGTTAAAATAACGACCCTGGTGTCTAACTCTGTCCCGTGGGCAGGCATTGTAAATAGGTACAATGACTCTTTTCCCATCAACACAGAATCTAAGAAGGCCTTCAATAACATCAAAGACGAAATGGGAAAGATCTTCCCCTAGTGGTTTAAACTGATGCCTCAGATACCGCTATATCGGGCACTCTCAATCAAGCTGATCGACCAGTTACTTTTTTCCCGAGGTATCTTACTCACGCTGAACGCAAACATGCTTCCGTCGAAAAAGAAGCGTATGCTATTGTGGAATCAAAAAGTGGTCACACTACTTATCTGCCAGGCGCTTCATAAAAGTTACTGACCAAGAAGCAGTGAACTACATGTTCAATTCAAAAAGACCCGGAAAAATAAAAAAAAACAATAAAATTCAAGGCTGGAGAATGGAATTGGAATGCTACGATTATAATACCATGTATCGGCCATGAAAAAATAACATTTCTACTGACGCACTCTCACAAGCTTAGTGTGGAGTTATCAACAACAAAGCTAAACTATCAGATATCCACGTGTCTCTCTGCCATCCGGGAATCACACGAAAGCACATTTTGTGAAAGTTCGAAATCTTCATTATTCGTTTGAAGAAATAAAGAAAGTGTGTGTTGAATGCCCCATATGTGCACGATGGAAACCAAGTTTCCACTCCCCAAACTCAACCCCTCTTATCAAAGCTACTCAGCCAATGGAAAGACTCAACAGAGATTTCAAAGGATCACTCCCATCTACATCAAAGAACCGGTACCTACTAGTAATAGTCGACGAGTACTCACTTTTTCCATTTGCTTTTGCTTGTGCAAATATAATTACTGATGTAGTAATCGAATGTTTATTCCAAATTTTTACAATGTTTGGGACATCCTCATACATCCACTCTGATCGAGAAACTTCATTTGTATCCAAAGACCTACGGGAGTATCTCAACAGTATAGGCATAGCAACTAGCCGGACTACTCCTTACAACCCTCGTGGAAATGGACAATGTGAGCGATACAATGGCATTATATGGAAAACTATATCAATGGTATTGGCTTCTAGTAACCTCAAAGAGTCACCGTGGGAGACTGTACTTCCCAAAGTATTACACTACATCAGATCTATACTGTGTACTGCAACTAGTGCCACTCCTCATGAGAGACTATTATCCTACAAACAGAAATCACTTAGTGGTCATTCTCTACCCTCTTGGCTAACTGTACCAAGACCTGTATTACTGCGTCGTCATGTTCGGCATAGTAAATATGAACCTTTGCTCGATGAGGTACAATTTTTAGAAGCAAACCCTCAGTATGGCCACGTGCAGTTTCATGACGGACGAGAGTCTACAGTCTCTCTACGTGACCTCGCTCCCATTTAAAACTTGACTCTATTTAAAAAGTTGACCCTAACTGAAACCTTCGTTCATCGAGAAAAGTCAAACAATCCTTGCGCTGAGAATAACTTAGCTAATCCAACTTCTACCGAAGAACAAAATACAACACCTGAGATATTTTCTCCAATGCCCATTGATCCTGGTGCTGATGCTGATTTTTCCGTTTCTGAACTTAAACCTTCCCCCAGGGTACCTATGGATCAGGAGGAATTATCAATCCCCCTCCTAAATCTAAATGCCCAGGAACCCTAAGACGATCCTTACGCGAACGTCGAAAACCATCACGTTATCAATGACTGTGACAAATTAACTTTAATTAATACTATAATTTTAATTCTATTGAGAAGGGGAGAATGTCGTAATATTAAAACTCTCGTATTTTGTGTTTACTGTGTTGTCTAATTATCTCCCCTTGTTGTGTACTCTCTAGTATTTTCTATTAGTTCATTAAAGCCTTTATTCTATGCAACTTTCTCACTTCACAACAAAATATTTATTGATTTACAACTACTAGTAAAAGTAAAATATAAAGATCATCAGTGTTTTTTAATGTTTACCAAAACTATGTGCATATTAAACATGAGTTTTTACAGAAATCGTGAAAAATAAGAACTCTATAGTTGAATATTTAGTGATTTTTAAAGAATCGGAATCGCTAATTGTATCGAAATCGGGAATCTGGAAAATATTGGAATCGTCCCATCACTAATATATATATATATATATATATATATATATATATATATATATATATATATATATATATATTCACGTGAAATCACCTTTTTCTTCACCATATTCTCTCTGTTTCACTTTTTGTTATCAAGTAAGATCTTTGACTTGCTTGCAGTTTCATCAAATACTTTTGTATGCAAAATCCGATCTCGCATTTTGCTAATTCCTAGCCTCTGATGAGAAGTAAAGTATTTCCTCGAAACTCCGCGGATTAAGGACTATCCACTTATTCAGTGTTTCCTTTTCAGATTAAATATGTTTTTAACTCTTTTTCAAAGTGTTTTTTTTTAACATGTGTTATTAACTATTTGCTCGTATTATAAGCTCTATCTCCTATTTAGTTTTATCGAGCTTTTATATCTGGTTGAGAGTACTTTATAAATATTAATTCTTTAATATTTATAATATACTTTAGTTTTACCATCTTGGATCGTTTTGGTAAATTTAATTGTAATTTATATATATATATATATATATATATATATATATATATATATATATATGTATATATACAAAAGTGAACGTGTCTGTGTATCTATGTGTCTGTGTGTCTGTCTGTGTGTGTACATTTCCCTACGCAATAACTCTGTCATTTTTAAGTCTACAGACTCGAAATTTGATATACAAAGTACTGAGATTTGGCTATGAAGAGGTAAAAGTTCAACGATATAACATTTGAAAACTCTACCAAACTCTTCCGATATTTTTGGGTCTAAACACTTGAAATTTTAGATATGTTCCTTCGGCATGGATCTAACTTAAGAACTTGATTTGAACCCGAAAAAATAAATGTTAACGGTCATAATAGGGGTCAAAGTTAAAAAAAAATTAGCCTCTGCGGTCTCTACCAAATTACTCAGATAATTTCTGGTCTAAACATTTGAAATTTTACATAAAAGGGTATTCAGAGATAGGGCAAGCTTTTTAATCGGTTTGGGTCGAAAATGTTTAGTTACCAATATGTAAATGTATGTATGTATGTTTGTATGTCCGCTTAAAACAGAGGCGACGGATCTTTACAAGATCAGAATCGTTTTACAGTTCGACCTTTCTGACGACAAATATCGAAAAATTGGCTAAAAACATTAATAACTTCACCTTCAACTGGGCACTTTTCTACAGAGGGGGTCGCTTTTTCGCTGATATTTTTGAAAGTCATCCTCTCATTTCGGTGGTCGTAACAGTAAAGACGTCAGGTTTTTTCCCGTCCTTTTCCCTCTTCGCGGTACGGATTCGAGCCTGCCTTCCTACTACCACTTTTTATTTTTTTGCCCAACACACCCATCCAAACACCCGAGCAACGCCGGACTGAAATGCTAATATATCTATAAAAGTGAAAGTGTCTGTGTGTCTGCGATGAATTTAGATGGTGTTAGCAATGGGCTGTTGTCATAGTTTAGATCGGGAGAGAGCATGAGTTGCACAGCGGCGCATCTCCAATCTCGCTTGTTGAACATTATGTCACTTTCAGAGATGACAGAAGTCACCTATCGTTCTTGTGATTTGTACACAACTGGCCAACTAGTAGATAGTCTACAACGAAAAAAGAAAACCGGTTTTTATCAAACGGAAATGGAATCATGTTGTCTTTTCTAATGCGATATTTTTATCGTTCCACACCGTAGTGGCTCTATTCCAAAATCTAACAGTAGTGTATATCAAACATCAACTCTCTATAAAAGCCATAACAAACCGTTCTTGTGTATCGCATCTGGTTTGGCTCAAGATGAAATTTTGATTAATTTATTCATGTTAATAGAAATGTTATCCGTACGCATATTGATAGTATTATGTCAATCTAAATTAATCATCTAGAATGACGAATTTGTAATCATTGTTATCTCCCCTTTACAAATATTAAATCAAGATGTAATGTTATTAAACCCTATGCTAGTATTTTGCTTCCAATTTCTATTTAGCTAAATACATTGGAGGAGGAGGAGGAGGAGGAGGAGGATGATGATGATGATGATGATGATGATGATGATGATGATGATGATGATGATGATGGCAACCTTCTGTCGCGTGAGACAGTAACGTTATCTATCTAGGCTGGTGAGCTGCATCGTCTGCTGTGGCAATTGTCGACGCTGGACTTCAGATACAGTCCTGGGCGGGTTATAAAGAGACCTAGGTTTCACTCTCGGCGTTGCAGACAAAATCCGACGGAAAGGCAAGCTAACACGGTCGGAGCCAGCGCAGCCTCAGATAGCCGGAAAGGTGTTGCAGTGCGTCACCATCCGCTTATCGGGACTCAAAACCAGATATTTGTCAAGGTTTATCCCCTTAGTCTGGCATCCACAAGAAAGTGGAGTTATTTGCCCATAACTTGTTCAACTTTGAAAATACTTCCAATTTTGACGAAAACAATGGAGATATACATCGAAATTATGGTTAAATCAAAATAAAGGCGAAATTTTTAAGTGACTTTTCTTTAAAAGACTCGGGCGAAAGAAACACGAATTCCGTAATGGTAATGGTGAAAATTTGTACAATATTTCCAATTTTAACAGAAAATAAGTGAGATCCTCATCGTAATTATGCTTGTATCAAAATTAAGGCAACATTCTTAAGTAATTCTTTTTAAAGAGACTCAGGCGAGAAAATGTGTACATTTTAAGAGTCTTAAGTCGAGATTGATTTCAGGGCACTTTGCTTAATTAATGCCTAATAAATATCATTCAGCGTTTGAAAGTGAGAATTTCCAAACGTATCCCCCCTTTAAATAAGTAAGCACAAAAAAAAACAACATCCCTGCATTTACAGGCACATAAGTCGGCCAGATCTGCACTGGGGGATAAACAGATAAAACTTTCTCTACACAAAGCACGCTCAAAATTTCTCTTAAAAATTCTCGAGGCGGTCCATTAATTTGCGCCGACCGTTTCTGTGTAAACAGAAAGAACATACCTATAATTTGGAACTAATTTGTGTTCGATGAGATTGTTTCCTTTTGTCGTTTCTGTCGTACTAAATTTTTCCTACTTTCGCTCGTAATTTATGGTCTTTTGACCACGTTTTTAAACGACGCTGTCCCCGACCCCGTTGCTAACGTTCATTTTGAAAAGTGTCAGCTGAAACACGTCTTGATAGAATTTTTTTTCGGCCTCACCCCTTATTTACCATCATCAGTTAGACTATCACAAAATAGAAAAACATTATGAACTAGATGATCACAAACTATAAATTCTCGCATAAATAAACACTATATATACATGGTCTATATTGAAGGGATAGTTCCCGGTTTTTAGTTCGAAACAAAATAAGGATCGAATATTCTTATTGAAGGAGAATTTTGGAATCAACGGCAGTTATTAAAAATTAAAATGAACACATATTGTTACTTAGATACGATTCCAGGAAAGGGAAAACTGGAACTTAACAAGTTTATGGCTTAAGAACCAAACTGATTGCAGATATTTTCAAGATTTCCGAATCGAGCGTTGTGAAATGAATTGCATAAACGAGCCTATGGTACTTAACCTAATATTTGAGTTCTCTATAAATTGACAAAAGCAGAAAGCAAAAAACAAAAAACAAAAAAACACAATAAAAACAAACAAAAAAACAAAGAACATTTTGTACCAACTTAATCGTTCAACTTCAGTCTTACCGTTTTTAAACATTTGAAGCGTTATTTTGTTTTAATTATTGCGATAGTCAATGTTTTAAATACGTGTTAATTCATTTAAAAATTTTATCAACAATTACGAAACAGAATTCAAATATATTTTCCAATTCCCCCTTCTATTATAGTCGATGGCGATAGCTAATTATTATAATTAGATGGTAGCAACGTTCGGTCTGTAGGCGTGTACACGTCAGCGTGCCTTTTTGAAGTTGTGACCTCATCATACGCCAAGCTAGTAATGGCCAAAGGGCATTAATAAAACCCCTTCCACCCAGGCCACTCTTAAGATTGGCGTGTGGTGGGTGTACACGTAAAACGAGGTGTTATTTCTGCCAATAAAGCGAACAAAAGAACAAGTGCAAATCAACACTGGCACCACACCTAGCGTGACCATGGCTCGGCCCTTTTCTCTACTAATCAACTTAACCTGAGCCACCCAGCTACGTGACCCGCTGCTTGCGCATGCGGTAACGACACTATTAAAAGTGAGATCCGATTACGTTATTCGTTTATCCTTCGTCCATAAAATTCTAGACACGGCCGCCATTGTGGAGTGAATTCGTAAAACGGAAGCAGATGGTGATGAAAAAAAAAAAAAGGAATGCAAATTTCGTTCAACTCAGATGATTTTCTTAGTCGCCATTAAAGAGCGGCCATTCTTTTTCTTCCTTTACTTTTTTTTCTAACTTTCTTGTCTTTCTTCTATCGTTTTTTTTTCTTTGGTTAATTATTTTAATATTTTTTTTTTCACTTTTTCGTATTCTTTTTTCCGCCATTTTGTTTTTTTTTATTCAATATTTTTTCTTTAACTTGTTTTTTGTCTGTTTCTATATTTAACCTTTTTACGTGATTTTCTTTCTCTTATGTTTTCTTCTGCTTCTTTCGACTTCTTTTTCTTCTTCTTTAAATAGCGCACATTCCTTATTTCTTTCGCTTTCTTTGTCGTCTTTTCTTCTTTCTTTTTTTTCTATCGCGTTTTTCTTTTCCTCTTTTTTTAACTTCATTTTTTTCTCTATTTCTTCCTTTTTGCGCATTCTTTTTCCTTTTCTTTTACTTGCTCTTCATCTTTAACCCCCTCTATCCACTTTCCTTCTACGTCTTTTTTCGTGATTTTCTTTTTTGTTTCTTCTTCCTCATTTTCGTCTTTATTCCCCCTTTTTCTTTTTATGATCTTCTTTCTAGGAGTTTTTTTTTTATTTCTACGGCAACTCTCATAGTGTTCACAATTTATATTAGTGTGTTTCCGAATTCTGTGATTTTCCTATATATTTCAGCTATTTTTATGTAGAGTCTCAATATCCCTTGTATGCAAATTTCTTCCAATTTTTTTAAATTTTTTTAAAGATTGTATTGAAAAATATTCCTCTTGCTTCTACAACTATTGTATTGATTTTCATGATGTTCATGATCAGTTTCAGTTTTATAACAAGTCCCGTGTGTTTGCTTCGTTTTTTTCGACTCCATGATTTTCACCCTATGAATTGCTAGAACGGCAAAATATATGATTGGGAAGTTTGTTTTTCCTTTTTGTTAACCATTATAGTATCCGGTCTCTTTGTTTGGATAAATTAGCTGTATGTGATTTCTGTTTTCTAATACCGTCTCTGGTTTATGTCTTTAATATTTTTCCAACATAGAGTTGTTTGCATGGTTCCCAGTGCACAGCCTTTCCAAACCAGTCGTGTCCTTTGAATTCTTTGTAAACTAATTTGCAGCGTGCAATATTATGTAATTTATCGTTTTATCTCTTTGTCCACAATCTATATTTATTGTTTTTTCTGGTCTTTATTATTATTATTATTATTGGCTCACAAGGAGCTCTTACGCAGGTCATCAAAGATCTCTCCTTGAAAATGACCTGGAAGCTAAGTGACAACAAGTCTCTCCAGATTTCCAATACTCTCCACCTATTTCGATAACATTTGCAAATGAATTTTCGTTACAACAGCCGATTTCTCGTTAACAGCAACCTTTGGTCTCCACTAGAATTTGAGTAGCAATAAGCCTCCCCAAGGTCCCAGTTCTCTTCGTACTTGTCAAACGGAGGTCTGGTCAGCGCTCTCTTCTTGGTCTTCTTATCCTCCTTGGCCTTTCTCGACTATTTGACATCACTCTCTTCGAGAGGTGATGATGGAGCAATGGGGGTGGAGGGGGATATAGAACTCATAGATATGTAACTTTAATGTTTCTGGCTCCATGCAACACGCCTTCATGTTCTTCCTCTACAGCCGTTTGTCTGGCCCATATGTTTTAGTCTCCGCATTCAAGGGGTTTTCCTAATATTTCAGCTGTTTTCATCATCATCATCATCATCATCATCATCATCATCATCATCATCATCATCATCATCAACTCATTATGTTTTCTCTAACAGGTTGTTGTAATTATTCGCTGACAATAACCGATGGTTTTTCTCTGCAGTTCGAGTTACAAGTTTCACCAGATTTTCAGCATTTTTAAACTCTTGCAGAAACCATTACAAATGATATTGCCTTATCGTAACGTCTGTTTATCATTGATTCCTCGTTAGTAGCAACTATTGCTCTTTCATTGATGTTTTTGTGGAAATATTTTTCCCCGGGAGGCCAGTTTGTGTTGATTTCATGGTGGCAACGGAACTGGAATTTGAGTGGCACAAGCCTCCTCAAAATGCCAATCCCCTTCGCACTCAGCCAGTAATGCGTTTTCTCCATCCTCTCTGAACCTTCACGACTATTTGGGTGAATGCCATTTCATGCCGGCACTAAAATTATTTTCTTTTTTTTCTTTTCTATTTGAGGAGGCGGGAAATTTAGGATTGTACAGTTTTAGTTTTTTGAGTTCCATATAGTGTTCATCTCTCTCTCTCTCTCTCTCTCTCTCTCTCTATCTATCTCTCTTTATATATATATATACATACATCTATATATATATATACGAGCAAACAGTTAATAAAACATGTTAAAATATACTTTGAAATGAGTTAAAACATATTTAATCTGAAAAGGAAACACTAGATAAGTGGATAGTCCTTAATCCGCGCAGTTTCGAAGAAATACTTTCCTTCTCATCAGAGGGAAGGAATTATCAAAATGCGGGATCGGATTTTGCATGCAAAAGTATTTTATGAAACAATTCCAATTTCTCCCATTCTTAATTTAATGGGGTTTTTTTTCGGGATTCTTTATACTGCTTCTACTCTTAGTGGTGTTATTAATATCTTGACTTACATCATCTTCCATATCCCTTTCAGCTATTTTGCCAGTTCAGTGTATTTGCCCAGCTTCTCCGTTTCACTGATATTAATCCTGTGGGCTGCTGGAACGGTAAAATCTTGGATCTGGCAGGACTTTTCGTTCCTGTTAACTATTATGACATCTGATTTTCTTGCTTGTGTGGGTTTATCTATTTGTACGTTTATATTTCATGCGCTCCACGATTTTTGTTTTCAAGTAATGCTACTGCTTTGTGCTCGTACCATTTTTCTTGGTGTTCAAAATTGAATTGTTTACATATTATTATTATTATTATTATTATTATTATTATTATTATCTATATATTAATACTGTAGTATATTAACGTGCGTGTTACGGTTTATAGATGATAAATTATTCGATCGGGAGATCGTATTTATTAAAAATGAGGGTAAACGGTGAAAACATATGACAAACATAAATGAGTATACAGATACGCTAATTGTAATGCGCGTACTATGTTATCACCGTCTATCCTCCTTTTTAATAAATAGCATCTCCCGATCACAGGAGGCGCAACGTAAAAAAAAAACCAACAAATTAATTTAAAAAAAGGCTGCGCTTTTTAAGTGAAACTAAAATATGCATTGTCTTCTGACTAGGATCCAAGAGTATTATCTGTTCTGTATATAAAAAAAAGATAATATAATGACATCGTGGAGGTTCCGTTCGCACCGGGTGTCCGTACAATGGAAATACATCACATACTCCTGAAAGATATGAGAGATAAACCGTAATAACCAGATATATTCTGACACTGCATTAACCAGGTTACTTAGATAAAATTTTTTACACGTTTAACAAAGCATCGCGAGTTCTCCATTCAGGTTGAACGTCCACAGAATGCCCAGGAGCAATATATTACATATGGAAGATGTCGCTGTGGAATTTCCACAGCTCCCGCTAATCATCATCATCATCATCATCATCATCATCATCATCATCATCATCATCATCATCATTTATATAATTATACGATAGCGTGTGTGTTATTTATTTTCTGTGTCACGCTTACATCCAAGTCGTTTAATTGTTATTGATTTCTATTTCTTGTAATAAATAATTTTACCAGGAATTCTTCATAAGTTTTGGCCACAGTTTCGATTATAGTTGAAGGAACTCAAGTTATATATATATATATATATATATATATATATATATATATATTCATGCGCTTTGGTATCGGTTTCAATTCAAGCTGATGAACCCAAGTCAGATGGATGTATATATATATATTTTTTTTATTTTTGACATTGCAGCTTATAGATGGACAAAAATCGATAGAATATTAATATATATGTATAAAATATACGAAATCTGCAAGAAATAAGATACCATATTTAAGCGTACGTTACGACCTGGCTACGCCGGGCGTCCCTGCTAGCTTAGATAAATACTTTTGCAGTTTTAACAAAAGAGCTACAATAATATGTGAGCATCTCCATCTACATAATGGCAACATCAATATATCACATATTAATGAGTTCGCTGTGGGATTTCCATAGGTACCACTAATTATTATTATTATTAGTAGTAGTAGTATTATTATTATTATTATTATTATTATTATTATTATTATTATTATTATTTTTGTTGTTATTGTTGTTATTATTATCGTCGTTGTTGTTGTTGTTGTTATTATTATTGGTATAAACTT
>NC_136488.1:129402973-129457973 GCF_053919585.1 Euprymna scolopes
AGTGAAGGAGGTGTCGCGTGATGCAGGGATGGCATGGCGACTATGCTTCTATGGTCGTGTATTCGTTGCTCCTCACTACAGTCCAGTTTCAGTGAGCAGAGAGAGCGCACGAGATCTCGGCATGAAGCAAGTTCCTCTAAATCTACACGATAAGAGTGAACGTATGTGCGTCCGGCTCGTTGCAAGGATCGCGTATGTAAATTTGGATTTTTTGTCTGTTTGTGTGTGTGTTTGTGCGCGCGCGCGTGTGTGTGATACGGCGGCGAAACCAAAACAAATGTCATCAACATCCTTCAAGTGAGAGTATCAATTAAAAGCTAAATACTTCACTTTTAATTTGGACCTTATTTCCAAGTAGATATAACACTATCTATAGGAATACAAGGCAAAATATTTTTTTATGAATGAGCCCCGCCAAAAATAAAATCCTCTATCACTCCCAAAATATTACAGACCGAAAAGGATGGGATCCTTGAGTATTTGCATAGGGTAGTTTCTATATTTCTGATCCTGCATAAAGGCTCGCGAGTAGCTGTTTGTAATTCCGCGATGAGTTTTACAGTGGCATTTATTCTGCGTTATGTACAATCTCCCTCCAAACCTAACTCTAATTTAAGCCTACCCTAACCCTAACCTCACCCAACGCATATCTAGACATCTAGATGAGCAATGGGCGTGATTCCAGAAAAGGATTTGTAAGTGTTATTTACGATTAAAGACTGTTGGATATTTCTCATAAAAAACTTGGTGGGTACGTCAGACATAAATGCATGTTAATTCTTATTAAATATGGTCGAATTGCATACAGTATTGTCAATCTTATTAACAATACAATGGGTTAGTGCTATCATTTTGTGGTTCACACTGTTTTAACAAAAAATGCTGTTACTTTTGCTTATATGTTGTATAGATATAAGTGTTATGTGTCCCTGACAATAGAAGGCAACAAGAGTGATCTCTCCTGGACAACAAGGAACTAGAGTAACCTCCCCTGATTTCTATAAATACGGTAAACACGGGCGCAGCCATTTGTACTTTGTATTGAGCTCACCACGTGCCGGAAGGATATAATATCCCTCTTTATTTGACACTTAAAATCATAAAAGTATTTATCATTGTAAACTAAATATTTACATTAAATAAATAAAACAAATAGGTATCTTGTTTATTTTTTTAATTTGTAGCATGTTAAATCTATATAATTATAAAACTCAAATGACCCGGTTTACAACTTCCGGTTGCGCATGCATACATAAACAAATAATCAACGCGACAATAAAACATATTGTTTTACTGTGTACGTTTTCAGCGTCCTAATTGTATTTGTTTTTTCGTGTTTAAATTAAAAGATATATCAAAATTTTAATTTAACTTTAAGTATTATGGTATCTGTACAGTGCATATTTACCGATAAGTATGGCAAACACTTTATAATTCAATGGCTGTAAGTCTTTTTTTAAATAAACAATCATAAACAGAACGAGTCATAGAAATGTATATTCTTTTTTTTTTCATTTTAATATACTTTCATAGAAATGTTTCTGTTATGTCACAAAAAACTATTTTCTTCACGTCACTAGTGTCACGCTCATACATTAATTCCATAGCTAATATAACATACTGACCCTACGAGTCACGGGTAGCCTAGTATATTATAAACATAACATCATTCCTCTTGCAGAAAAATACTCAGCAACTAATTAGTTTTAAATAAATGAAATAAAAGTTAATGTACTTATTGTAAAAATTTCGATTCGTTTTAAATAAATGAAACGAAATTTGAACCCTGTAATATATTTATTGTAAAAATTGTGATTCGTTTTAAATAAATGAAACGAAATTTGAACTCTGTAATGTATTTATTGTAAAAATTTCGATTCGTTTTAAATAAATGAAACGAAATTTGAACCCTGTAATATATTTATTGTAAAAATTTCGATTCGTTTTAAATAAATGAGACGAAATTTGAACCCTGTAATATATTTATTGTAAAAATTTCGATTCGTTTTAAATAAATGAAACGAAATTTGAACCCTGTAATATATTTATTGTAAAAATTGTGATTTGTTTTAAATAAATGAAACGAAATTTGAACTCTGTAATGTATTTATTGTAAAAATTTCGATTCGTTTTAAATAAATGAAACGAAATTTGAACCCTGTAATATATTTATTGTAAAAATTTCGATTCGTTTTAAATAAATGAAACGAAATTTGAACGCTGTAATATATTTATTGTAAAAATTTCGATTCGTTTTAAATAAATGAAACGAAATTTGAACGCTGTAATATATTTATTGTAAAAATTTCGATTCGTTTTAAATAAATAAAACGAAATTTGAACCCTGTAATATATTTATTGTAAAAATTTCGATTAGTTTTAAATAAATGAAACGAAATTTGAACTCTGTAATGTATTTATTCTAAAATATCAATTAGTTTTAAACAAATGTTTTGTTTTTTTTAACATGAGAATAATTGGCAGCTGAAAATTATTTTAAACATTCAAGACTCATAGAAAACGGGAAATTATCGGCGACTAACCTGCCCTTAATAGGTAAATTATATTTGATTAATAGAACGCCAAATACGCCGGATTGTATTAGATTCCTATTTACAATGCTTCCCCACAGGACAGAGTTAGACACCAGGGTCATTTTTTAATGTGGAGAAAAGGAACAAAAATAAAAATTGTCACAGTCGTGAAGGATTTCTCCTGCAGTGAGAGGGAACAAGAAATTGAAGTGCAGCATCTGAAGAACATAGGTTAGCGCAAAAATAACTGCGTTTTTTTATTGTTTTTTAAACATGAAATTAAGCATCAAAAAAAGATATTTTTGCACCAACTTAATAAAAATAATGTTCTGTGTTGTTACATTGTGCATATTAAAGCCACTAAGTGAAGGTGAAACAATGGAGTTTTATTAATTTTAAAATTCATTGTTTCGAAATCGATTTAGAACAATTCATTTTAAAATTGGTAATATCGGGGTTCTTTTACTTTGTAGTTATCAAATAATTTCAAAAGATTTTGGCCATTCGGCGATTACATTATATTGAGGCTGTAAGGTGATACCCTGCGTAAACACGTAAAATTGTGTTATTTATCATGCTTCTAGTCAATATGAATGAAAACTGAATCGTGAGATTTGAACAATCTTTTCTGTTGTTATACGTATGAAAAATAATACGTAATTGATATCCTACTGATCAGCATTTTTATATAACCAGATTGTAAATAAAACCATAAAGTAAATGTGTTACATCCATCAGAAGGCTAGAATTCTGGCGAGTCTTGAGAAAGAGCTAATATTACGAAAGTTACTTGAGGTCTAATTAATATATATATATACAGGGTGACCCAAAAAACGGGTCCCGATTCTAATTTGGCCTCGTTTCTTAGTGTTTTGTCCAAATGAAATGAAACTTTTGTCATAACTAGTTTATTATATTCAAAACTTCACATAAAAACACTAGGGTCTTTGGCGTTTTTTCTCCGTTCTACAGCATATGTTCTAGATGGCCTCCATGTAGGTTTTGATTCTTTTTGGTCGCCCTGTATGTATATATGTATGTATATACACACACACGCACACATATATATATATATATATATATATATATATATATATATATATATATATATATATATATAGTTATATATATTTAGGTATATATATATATAGGTATATATGTATAGTTATATATATATAGTTATATATATATAGTTATATATATATAGTTATATATATAGGTATATATGTATAGTTATATATATAGTTATATATATATAGTTATATATATATAGTTATATATATATAGTTATATATGTAGTTATATATATATAGTTATATATATAGTTATATATATAGTTATATATATATAGTTATATATATAGTTATATATATATAGTTATATATATAGTAATATATATATATAGTTATATATATATAGTTATATATATAGTTATATATATAGTTATATATATATAGTTATATATAGGTATATATATAGTTATATATATAGTTATATATATAGTTACATATATATATAGTTATATATATAGTTATATATATAGTTATATATAGGTATATATATATAGTTATATATATAGTTATATATAGGTATATATATAGTTATATATAGGTATATATATATATATAGTTATATATAGGTATATATATATAGTTATATATAGGTATATATATATAGTTATATATATATATAGTTATATATAGGTATATATATATATATAGTTATATATAGGTATATATATATATAGTTATATATAGGTATATATATATATAGTTATATATAGGTATATATATATATATATATATATATATATATATATATATATATATATATATATATATACTAGCGAGGCCGCAACTTTGCTCGTTCGTAAAATATGCTTTAATATGATATTTAAATTTGTCCAGATTGCTTATATATTATTAAAAAGTTGTAATTTCCAAATAGAAAAAAGTATTTGGGTGCTATCAGCTAGAACCGAAGCTGAAAGCAAACTTGTAGCATTCAAAGCCGGTGACGTTACCACCGTACCAACGTGAAACGCTTATGAACTGCTTAAAAATTAAAAAAATTAAAAACTAAGATGAATGTATAAAATATATATCGATTTCTTTTTTCATTTCGACCCATATCTTTATATCTTCACTGGCTAAAACCCCATAAACGAACGGTCCTTGAAAAATCCAATCATTTGACGCCCCTTGTGCTGCTCTGTCACTTTTAGTCTCGAAAAGATAGAGTTTGAAAATATGAAGACAGACAGACAGACATATAATTATTTATATATAAGATAATATATTGCCAGCATGTGCAAGTCTTTTAATATGACCTGTATCTTTCATGTAAGCCACATAACAGCGAGAAATTTTTCATAGACCCAATAGAATAGGGCCCTGTCAGTGGGGCAATAGAATACGCCAACTGTCCCCCTGCAGAGGGTAAAAGTCCCTCAATAGGGGTCCTGGATATAACCTTAGACTATATCCAGTGGTGAGGCCCCAGCTTGTGGGCTTTGGAGAGTGTGGAGCCACCCTTTACTTACCATTGCTCCCAGGTCCACTCTGACCCGGAGTGGTAGTACCTTTTAGGGTCCCAACTATGGGTTAAATAGAAACCGACGTGAAAACAACAAATATATTCTATTAAAAAAAAAGGTTTTCAAAATCTTTGGAATCGGCATTTTATAACCCGAAAAGGGTTGATATGCCGTATAAAAAAAAAAAATAACAACAACCAACCAAACAATAGAATAGTTATTTACTATTCACCATAACTCGACGACGGTATTCCGAAAATATCTCTCTCGAATTTAATTTTTTCTAGCCCCATAACTTGACGCCGCCATATTTCTAAAATCCCACTCAAATTTTATTTTTCTCAATAATTTGACGACGGTATTTATAAAAATTCTGACTCGATTTGTAATTTTTTTTCGTCTGCACAACGTAACACCGCCATCTGTAAAACCAAATTTCGTATCGTAATTTTAACTCCTTCAATAGCTTGTTGTCTAATTAGGATATATATATATATATATATATATATATATATATATATATATATATATATATATATATAAGTGAAATTATCTGTGTGTGTGTGTGTGTGTCAGTCTGTGTGTGTACATTTCCCTAAAAAATTACTCTGTCAATTTTCAGTCTACAGACTCGAGATTTGAGATAAGGGTACTGAGATTTGGGAAAATCTTTTACCAGGTTTTCGGACAGAAACTTGACTGTCAAGGGGTCAAAGTTCAACGATATGACCTTTGAAAACTCTACCAAACTACTAAGCCAATTTTGTATCTGAAAACCTGAAATTTTAGATCTAGGTTACTTGACCATGAATCAAACATTTTTAACTTCATTTCAGCCCAAAATAATCAATGTTAATGGTCGAAATTCTGATCAAATTAAAAAAAAAATTGGCCTCTCAGCCAATTTTTGGTCTACACATTGGAAATCTATAATATGAATCTCACCTGTCTGTTTAAATGTATGTATTTATTTATGTATGTATGTATGTATGTATGCCTAAAACTTTCGACATAGGCGATAAATCTTCACGAGATCAGTATCATTTTGAAGCTCGACCCTTCAGAGGGCAGATATCGAAAAATTTGCTAAAAACATTAATTCCTTCGCACTCAGTGGGCACTTTCTTATACATCACCCTCAACTAGTCACATTTTGGGCCGATATTTTCGAAAGTCAGCCCCTCTTTTCGATTGACTAGCATTAATTTAAACCTACGTCACTTCCGGTTTGGCGGTGGGCGCAAAAGCAAAGACGTCACGTCCTTTTTTCACGTTTTTTCCTCCTTCGCGGTACGGGTTCGCGCCTGCCTACTACCACTTTCTTTTTTTTTTTTTTGCTCAACACACAACTCCAAACACACCTGAGTTTACATAAAGTGTATTCAGATATAGGGCAAGCTTTTTAATCGGGTTTTGGCCGAAAATTTGCCTACCAAGAAGATCAAACTATTCAGCTAATTTTGGGTCTAAATGTTTGAACTTTTTTGCATTAAGGGTATTCAGACATGCAGCAATCTTTTTAATGAGGTTTGGGGCAAAAATTTGGGTACCAAGAGGTCATAGTTGGAAGAGTTGACCTTTGCCAACTCTACCGAACTCCTCTGCCAATTACGGGTCTAAACACTTGAAATTTTAGATGTAGGTTGCCTGAACATGAGTCAAACTTATATATATATATATATATATATATATATATATATATATATATATATATATATATATGCACATAAAGTTATGAACAGTACATAGATCCCGTGCAAAGCTGGGCTGAACTACAAAAAGATTACAGAGTTAACATCAGATGACGTGCATGATTTTAGCGACAATTAAGATCTGCAAGTTAGATTATATATCCTACTATTTATACTGTTTTTTTTCTTTTACTGTATATTAAACATGTACATGATATTTAATGCCGAATAAATTTGTTAAATATAACTGTATGTGTAGGGTAATTATTTATATTCTTAGAATATATTGCCTTCAAGGTGCATTGTTGGCAGACTGTACATCGGTATTTGAAAACATGGCACAGCTTTTATATTCCATTCTGTAATTGATTATTTTAGTTATGGTAGTAAGGTGTAAGGATAGCTGCGCGTGTTACCATGAGGCAAGCGTTGCGCAATCCACAACCACATTTCTCTGCTTGAGTCCAGTGGCAATGAGAAGCTTCGGACGACTGAAAAAATACAGAGATAAGCGAAGAGCACATACAGCCCCCATGAATCCTAAAAATCACACGTTTAAATAGTGACCAGGTTTGACGTTGCTTAACTTCCGTGATATAACGGGAACCGGCGTATCAACATGATTATGCAACATATATATATATATATATATATATATATATATATATATATATATATATATAGAGAGAGAGAGAGAGAGAGAGAGAGAGAGAGAGAGAGAGAGAGAGCAGAAGCAGGCTCCTTCAGTCTACGACAGACTATGGATACGCATGAAGAGCTGCTTGCGCATAAAATTTTTGTGGGAGGAGGTGCGCAATCTCCAACCACACCTCTCCTGAGTCAACATTGTAAAATACCAGTGGCAAGTGAAGTACAGGACGACTGGAAACAAATGCCGAGATAAGCGGAGAGCACATACAGCGCCTAGAATTCCCAAATGGTCACCCATCTGGTACTAGCCAGACTCAACTTTGCTTAACTATATATATATATATATATATATATATATATATATACGATGAGAATAATGGAAGTAGTATTCTGACAAAATAGAAAAATAATGAGAAACAAACCGAATTATGTGTTCATCAACGTTTCGTCTGTATTTCAAGTCTTCCTCCGGATGTATGAGAGATAGATAGATAGATAGAGAGAGAGAGAGAGAGTGAGAGAGAGAAAGAAAGATAGAGAGAGAGAAAGAGAGAGAGAGAGAGAGTATGTGTGTGTGTGTGCGGCCTTGTGCATAAGAAAATATACTTTATCAGTAATATTTTACGCTTTATTTATATAAATCCTTTTATTTATGAAGCTCGATGTATATCAAATTCAACAAGGGAGCATATAGAAATTGAATTCAACAGCAAATTCTCGTGTGGTTTTTCAAGGATCGGCTTCAATTAAGGCTGTTATATTCGTTATCAACCGCAGTCGGCCGACCGCGACCGTCTTCACCTTCGAGGCTCTCGTCACCATTGCGAAATTTCTTGAACCACCGTTGTGCCACACATTCATTAGTGTTTCCTGGGTCAAGCACATCATTGTCTCGGCAGCTTTTTGGCATAGTTTGAACTGGAGCAAGAAAACCGTGGTGATTTGAATTTTGTCCATGCTGTTGAAAAGCCTGCAAAGAAATGAATGAAGAGATTGAGAACAGAAACAAATAACACGATTCGATAGAGCAAAAAAACGCGCTTTAAAATGATATATAACATGGCTCATATATATATATATATATATATATATATATATATATATATATATATATCAATGAATTAATTCAGAAATCCTATATAAAAAGTTACATATGTGATAAAACGATATTGTTTTTACACCAACCCAATATTTGATTATTAACGTTTATTAGTATGTACTTTTGATTATTAGTATCTAAAAAAATCATTAAGCAACTGCAACAGTATTGAAAAGTGCTTTGAGGTGGCAGCGCGCGTCCATTTTGATGAAGTAGAAAGTGACATCGTTTCTGAAAACGCTTGGTGCTTTCACAAACCTTCCCATAAATACCAATGTCATACAATACCAATTGAATAGAACAGCGCGAATGTCAGGTTTGACATTGCCCTTTCGGTCGCATCATCTCGAAATTCAATTCATCACTCAAAATGGACGGGTTATCGCCACGGCGTTTTTGGCACGCTCCTAGTTGTGCAAAGCAGAAAGGGGACATAGAACGGAGGTCAACATATCTCCGTGCAAAAGGTTTATTCCAAATGGATCTTCGTCAATCACTAGTGTAGTGGATAGAACCGACGACATAAAAGGTTTGTTTTCCTTCGCGAGAACTTGCTTTTGTGCCTTTTTCTTGCTTTCTTTTGTCATTCTATCTATCTATCTATCTATCTATCTATCTATCTTTCTATCTATCTATCTTTCTATCTATCTATCTAAATTTCGTTACACTTCCATCTCGTTTCTTCTTTTAATATTTCTAACTTTGTATTTACCCGAAAAAATTAAAATAAATTTTTCTTTATTTCTTTATATATATATATATATATATATATATATATATATATATATATATATATATATATATATATATATATATATATATATATATACATATATATATATATGTATATATACATAGATAGATAGATAGATATAAATATATATAATTAAATACATATATAAATATATATATATTAATAAATATATACATATATATATATATATATATATATATAAATAGTAATTTATAAAATATATATGGCGATTAAGCTACACTGAATATTCTGCGTTTCATCCAACTATAGGATTCGTCAGGCTTATGCTCGAATTCTGTGGTTGCTTCTTGTTTTTATATATGTTGAGGATTCCTAGTTGGCCAATCAGCTTTCTAGTATCCACCGCGCCCCTTCCTATCAGCCAATGGGCATGCATTTTATCAAACAAAGGATCTGTTTTAGAACCAGGTTAGTGGTTTTAGGTAGACGTTCTCCTTTTTCTTTTTTTTTTCATACATATAAATATACCTATGTGTACACACATACATGCACATATATATATATATACATATATGTGTGTGATCGTTTATGTATATTCATGTTTATCTAATTTATTTATTTGTTTGTTTTCTATTGTTATTGTTAGTTTTAAAGCTATTTTGTATCGCTATCCTAGAGTAAGTTTTATTTTGTGAACACAGTTGTTTGCTATTTCCCGCCTACAGTTTAATAGATTTTGAGTTTCTTTAAAGTACAGGATAGAAAATTTTTCATGGAGGCATAATTTACATGGGTCGTCTAAATGTCTGCATGTGGTAGCTTGTCTCATTATTTTCCATTCGACTACCGGCGAATGTCCGCTTTCTTTGAGTTCCCAGTATTTATTCGCTAGTGTTGTTTTTATACGGTGTTTTTTTTATTTTTGAATGTGCTTTTGTGGTCATAGTATCGGGTTTTGAAATCTAAGGAAGTCATGCTTATGTAATATTTCTTGTTATTCGGGTTTTCTTTCACAAATATTGTTGCTTGATAAACTACGCCCTTTTTTAGACATTTATTTTGGACTGGGCAAAGTGTGCGGTGTCTACAATTGCATTTATCTTGTTCGTTATTAGTATTTTTATTTATGGTATGGTTGTTCTTGTCCGGGGTTTGTTTGTTATTATTATTATTATTATTATTATTATTATTATTATTATTATTATTATTATTTCTGCTAGTGTTGGTTTTATTTCTGTCATGGTGTCTACTTTTTTTATTGCTAATTTTGTTATTGTTTACATTGTTTTCATTTAGTATTTTGTTATTATGTGCCTTAATTATCATCTCTAAATTTTCGCAACAATATATTTATTTATTTATAACATATGTATATAAATACTAGACTACCCGTGACCTGTTGGGTCAGTATGTTATATTAGCTATGGAATTCATGTATGAGCGTGACACTTGTGACGTAAAGAAAATTGGGATTTTTTTTTGACATAACAGAAACATTTCTATGAAAGTATATTAAAATGAAAAATCATGGACGGATCACTCAAACATGGAAAAATATCCTCCCTATCCGTGTAAAGTTACCTATTTTTCCGAATAATCGCTCAAAAATCGAAAATAAACATGATTTTCCTACGAATCGAACGCCAGCGAAAGTCATTTAGCAGCAAAAACGCACATGAACCTACCGATTAAAAATATAAGAATCAAAAACCCATATTGGAATCCTTTAACCAAGTTATAGAAACTTAAAATCTAAAAAAAAATTAATAAAACCTGAAGCAAAAAAAATAAAACCTAAATAAATAAAATAAAATAAAACTAATATTGAAACAGATTAGTAAATGTGTACACAAATTCGCCGTTCACACACAACTATTTTGTATCTAGAAATCTAAACAAAAAATAAAAAAGAAGAAAAGAAGGAAGGAAGAAATGAAGAAAACGGGACGGATAGAGAGTAGTAGTAGTAGTAGTAGTAGTAGTAGTAGTAGTAGTAGTAGGCTTGGCTTCACTACAATTGTTCTTATGTTTTTCAACGATTAAAGTTGTTTAGTTGTAAAAAAATAGCGACAGTATGGTTGTAATAAAGAATATTTGCAAAACACCCCCACTCTCCCTATGTTAAATAATAATTTCGAAATAATAACGTTAATATTTCCGTGCGCAGGTCAAAATCTGCAAAAGAAGCGATTTGTGTTTATTTGTTTACGTTGCTATGGGTCAATGTTTATGCGCGCATGGGCAACCGGATGTCGTAAACCGTAAAGTTGGTTACATCACTCGTTACAAGATCATTTGAGTTTTATAATTATATATCTATATAAATATGTATACAAATATATATATTGTGTGTTGAGTAATTCTCTAGAACAAAGATGGCGGCAGTAGATTCAGTCGTGTAAAGATGGAGACTGATCGCGAACTCGAAAAATTCGATATTTTTATAATGAGGTTGGAGGCTTCTCATTGGTTGATTGTCCTAACCGTAGTTATAAATCAGATCGTCCAAATATTGGTGGTTATACCCTCCATGAAAATTAAAAAAAAACATAACAACAACAACAACAACAACAATAATAATAATAATAATAATAATAATAATAATAATAATAATAATAATAATAATAATAATAATAATTCTGATTTCGTATATCAACGTCTCTCTGGAAAGGGATGGGATTCATTTCCAGAGGATTTCTCTCAATCCCGGCTTCAAACCAGGAGCTTCAAAGATCAAGGGTTTTCCTAAGGATGTTGGTGGTACCTACAATAGTAGAGGTCTGAAGGCCGCCTAAAACATCGGGGATTTGTAGTTTTTTTCAATTGCCCTTCCAGACGACTTGATACTACTCCTAGTGTACCAAATACGACTGGGATTATTTCTGTTTAACCCCGTGTATATGTCAATGCCAATGGGGCATAATTGCTCCACTTCTCATTATCCTCTCCGACCCTTTGCAGGGCAGCAGCTATAGGTCGATAAAGGCATTGAAACTGTTTAAACCAGAAGTCCATCACTTCCTCTTGACCGGGTGCCTTCAAATTTCTCATCCTTCGTATGCCAGCCTTAACTTCATCGATGGTTATCTCAACGTTCTTAATCTGCTGCATTCCTGATAGCCTTTCTCTGACCTCTCCCAACCAGCTAGCCTTCTTATTATATCGCCCTTCGACCAAATCCCACTCCAGAACTTCCTGGCATCTTTTGCATTTGGAGTGTTGGTATTTTCCGCCTGTTTACTACCATTTAATTTTTTATACAGCTGAGACTGGTTGTTCCGGAAACAAAAGGTTATTCTGCCGAAACGCAACACTTTTTCCAAGAAAGTTCCAAATTTTCATATCACCAGTATGGATGTTCTCTTTCAACATTGTTAGAACGCTAATCGTTCCCTTTTCCAGCAATCTATACCTTCTTTTCAAGCTCGCCCTTAACGTTCTGTCCTAGTGTAACTCCTTTTCTTATTTCTTCGATTCTACCAATGTCTTTCCGCCACCGTTCAGTATTTTCTTCAAGCTGCTCCTGCCAGTGTGACCTCTCCTTCATTTCTCTATTTTTCTTCTGTATTAAGCCAAGACGATTCGCAATAACGTATGACGCTGCATACAGAAGCCTGTTAAGTTCCGTAATCGACATGTTCTTTCTTATGATGTTATGAATTACTCCTTGAACTATTTTTACCTCGCTTTTCACCTTCCAATAATAATAATAATAATAATAATAATAATAATAATAATAATAATAATAATAACATAAAACTGGCCAACACATTTTTTGTGCGTATGATTTTTAGCTGATTTAGACTAATTTAAGGGTGCCAATTCCAAAAATCATATTTTTTCTTAACAGGTCAAGTTGTTGAGATATTTGCTATTTTATACCTTTTAGTATCTTAAAATTTGGTGTTCTACTTCGCTGTTTTCAACCCATTTGCTTACTTTCTTCCTAATTTCCTCTTCCAGTTGGTATTTACTTCCTTTTTGCAACCACTGCCGACACAGCACGCCTCTTTCTTCTTTAACCGCTCCCATCCCCAGCATCAACGGTATGTTTTACTCAATTATTCTTCCGGATAACGTGTTTGTTTACTTTTTAATGCAACGTGATATTCCATGTTCCATTTCTTTACGAACTTATTCAGTCTTTAAATTACTTCATTTTCCTAACCTCGCGTTTGTTGTTATTATTTCACTTTCTCATACCAGTTATTTTTTTCTCTTTCAGTTTTTACTTTTTCTCTTTAAATAAATATAACTGTGGATTATGTACTAGTATTCAGTCGTTATTTTTTAATTGTTTACTCTTACTGTGAAGCGTAGATACCTGCGATGACAGTACATTAGGTGTATTTCTATATACATTCTAGCTACATAATTACATCTATAGGTTGTTATTGTGATGTATATGAATTGATTATAACATCACAAACCTTAAAGTCAAAGTCAAATTTGCTATACAATATAATCAGTAAGAAGTGGACACTGAGTAGTAAATAAGCTTACCGATTGTGGTATGTTTTTGTTAATTTATGGATCAAAGTAAGGTTTATTGTCTTAATGTAAGGAATTTATTTATACGTCAGACAGGAAATAATTAATCTGCATTATTTTACTTTCGTTGCAGATTTTTTGAGCAAAAATTAGGCATGGCTATATCATCCCCTTGGTGACGTTGTTTAAACAATCCAAATTTGTTTTGCTATATTTGCGGAAATATACGTTGCAATCCAACTGTAAACCGATCAGTAAATTTTTGACATTTGTTTATCTTGTTTACTTCAGCATAATGCTTGGTGATGAAGATAAGGCATGAGCAGTCTATATTGTATACAAGTAATGTGTTGAACATCTACACTGAACAGAAAATGATAGAAAGACACTCACTGGTATTCGAATGGTCTTGCGTAAACCGAAAAAAAACATTTCGATGGCTGTTCTTTCTGTGCTGTACAAAAGGAAAGCGGATCAACAAGAAAAAAACAGGAATTCGTTGGTTTATCCAAACCTCAAGTCTGCAATTAGGCTAATTCCACACTGAATTGAAATTCCTGTTCCATTATTTAAAGGCATGTCCCAATTGGAGTTGCCTGGTTCTAAAAAGGACCAAGCCTCTGTTTGGTTCACTGACAATAGTGAAGCTACTGTTTCAGATGTCGGTTTTTCTCCTTCTTCACTACCATAGCTTATTTGTCAAGCAGATCTGACTAGAGATCTCAACCTTTCTAAAGAATCTCTGAACCTTTAGTTTCAGAACTAAAAAAAAAGTCTACTTCAACCGGGAAGACTCATAACTTTCCATAGAAAAGGCCATATGGAATTCTTGCCATATTGGACTGAGGAAAGCAAAATATTTCAAAGATATTGCCGGCCTGCTGCAGCAGCTTGGTGTCGAACAGTATTATTCTCAAGATTAACACCTCAAAGAAAAATATAATGAAATCAATTTTTTCTGGAATTGATTTAATCAAGACATTCCCAATGGATCATATATGTCGATTTGAAATAGGTTGGGTTTCTTCTTGGGCTACAAAGTGGCTACACAGAATTTCCTTATGTATTGTGGGATAGCAGGACAAGAGCAGAGCACTAAATACAAACGATTGGCCTGTGCGCAGTGAACTTATTCGTGGATCTCTCAATGTTCTGGCTTCTCCTTTGGTAGAACGTTTAAAAATTTTTCCATCTCTTCACATAAAGTTTGGCATCATGAAACTGTTTGTGAAGGCTCTTGAGAAAGATGGCGACTGTTTCAAATATATTTGCATGAAATTTCCATGCTTAACTCTAGAGAAATTAAAAGCTGGAATTTTGTATGGACCCCAGATTCGAAATTTTATGAATAATGCAAATTTCTGTAATTTTATGAATCCTGCAACAGTAAGTGCCTGTACGGCATTTACGAATGTAGTAAAATTCTTCTTGGGAACAATAAAAGCACTCAATTACAAACAGCTTGTTAAAACATTACTCCATCAACATGGTGCAAATATGAGCATAAAGTTACATTTTTTCACACAGCCATCTTGCCCGTTTTCCAGAAAATCTATGATGTGAGTGGTAAGCAAGGGGAGCGTTTCCATCAAGACATCAGCGACATGGAAGTTTGCTATCAAGATCGTTGGGATGTCACCACGCTTGCAGACTACTGTCAGTCTATCAAGTGCGATGATACCGGAGCCCCCATTCCAGAAATTAATAAAACGTCAATTTATTTTTTGCAACTTCAAGCTTTTTATATGTATGTTTTTGTGTAATTTCATGAATATGCGTCCTGAAGTTACATAAGAATATTATTTCTTCGATTTGCCTGTTTTATTGTAGTTATTGGCTTCCAAGCAGAAAAACTAGACCTGGCAGAAAAAAATGAGAGCATTTCTGGAATCAGTGCCCTTAAATTAGGGGAAAACAGTTGAAACATCTTAGGTACCAAAAAAAATTTGTTGTTGTTGTTGACCAGTGTAATAATAATAATAATAATAATAAGAAGAAGAAGAAGAAGAAGAAGAAGACGAAGAAGACGAAGAAGAAGAAGAAGAAGAAGAAGAAGAAAAAGAAGAAGAAGAAGAATCTCAAGCCGTACTATTATATTAAAGAAAATATGTCTCGTGTGCCTGTGTGTGTGAGTTGGTTCTCTATGGACTCGAAAACGGCTGGGTCGATTTTTATGTAATTTTAAACGAAGGTAGAGTTATGTGTCTGCCGCTCGGAACACAGGTGCAGTTCTCATCTTGAGTGTGATTTTCACAACGTTTCGGTCGATATAACCTCTGGAATCTCGGGAATGTTTCTGTCGAACTCGGGAATGTGGCGCAATGGTTAGAGTACTGGGAAAAAATCAATTGTAAAAGTGATATTCTCCTAAAGGTTGAAGGTTCAATCCTCTGTGTGGGCGACCGAAATATACATTTGCGAATTACTTAGGACCTCTATCCAGTCATGGCTGACGAAACAAGAGCAAGCTACCCCCGTGAAGTAAATAAATGGTTCCGCTAGAAATTCCGTCCAAATTCTCGAGTTCGACAGAAACATTCCTGAGTTCGACAAGATACATCTGAAGAAGGTCGGAGGTTATATCGACCGAAACGTTGTGAAAATCAGAAAACACGCTATGTGATATACGTATATCTGTACGTGATGTTGCGAAGCTAATCAAAAACCTTGATTCGAGTAAAGCAACTGGCCCTGACGGTATTCCAATTATAGTACTCAAAAAACTTCAACCTGAACTAGCGCCCATACTTACAAAACTGTTTAAACGTTGTCTTAAGGAGAATAGTTTCCCATCTCCCTGGAAAATCTCATCAGTATGCCCTGTATTTAAGAATTCAGGTGATCGCTCATCCCCCTCTCAGTACAGGCCAATAAGTCTCCTGTGCGTCATGAGTAAGTTGCTAGAATCTGTGTTAAATACAGAAGTAATCAACCATCTCAACAAAAATAACCTTCTTAGTGACACTCAATATAGTTTCCGTTCTGCTAGATCTACAGCAGATGTACTTACAGTTATATCGCATAGGATTAGCAAATCTCTCGACGGTGGCAATCATTCTAGGGCAATTGCTCTTGACATATCTAAAACCTTTGATACGGTATGGCATAAAGGTTTACTTCATAAGATCGCTAGCTATGGTATAGCTGGAAAAGTCTTCTCAATTATTAAATCATTTCTTTCTGATAGGTTCATAAGAGTAGTAGTTGGGGGGCAAAAATCAGAAGCTCACAGTATTAATGCCGGTGTCCCTCAGGGATCCATCCTTGGCCCAACTCTTTTCCTGATCTACATTAATGATCTTCCAAATCATATCCTTACATCATTTGCAGACATTTATGCTGACGACACTACCATTTATGGTACCACATCTAAGACAGTAAACGACCAAGTTCTCTCCAATTCTCTCTTCTCTGATCTTGAGCACGTAGTACAATGGGGAAAGGAGTGGCTGGTTACTTTTAATGCATCTAAAACCAAGCTTCTCTCTTTACATCATCAACATTCTAATCCACATTTGTCATCAATTGAAATGAATGGCTCTCGTCTTCAGGAGGCCTCAAGTTTTGACAAGCTTCTTGGCTTGACCATTACTCCTGATCTTAAATGGAACACGTATATCAAATCTGTTGCCAAGGCCGCTGAAAAAATGGTGGGATCTTTCTATCGATCCAGTAGATATCTCACTGCTGATGCTATTCTCTATCTATATAAGAGCCAGGTACGTCCAAGGATGGAATACTGTTGCCACATCTGGGCAGGAGCTGCTAGAAAGGACTTGTCCTGCCTTGATAGAGTTCAAAATAGACTTCGTAGCCTCGTAGGAGATGTCCTTTTCTCCTCCTTGCAACCTCTATCTCACAGAAGAGATGTTGCGAGTTTGTCTCTGATGTATCGTTATTTTCATGGAAAGTGTTCAACTGAGCTTCAATCTATGGTCCCCCTCGCAAAACTTTCACAAGAAACACTCGTCTAGCTGTAAACACTATCAATAATTTCCCCCACTCTTTATCTGTGCCTAAACCTAAACGTAGATTCCATGAACAAAGCTTCTTTCTTAGAACTGCACGCCTGTGGAATTGTCTTCCGTTTTCCTGCTTTCCGGCTGACTACAATATGGTTGTGTTCAAGTCTAAAGTAAATAAGTTCTTGATGAGCCGTTCCATATAAGTTATCAAATTTACCAAATTTTCATTACTAATGATTACTATATTGACCAATTTCTACGGTACACTCTTTAACCCTTATCCTTGAGTGGCCTCTGGGCCTTGATAATGTGGTGATGCCTATGAAAAAAAAATCACACTCAAGATGAGAACAATAGTCCGATTAATAATAATACATATAACCAATCCTCATCTCAAAAATTCAGAAACGTCATCACAAGTGCATACAGAAGTTTTATTGCCACACAAATCGAAAGGCCTGACATATAAACTCTACAGTAAGTTCTTGATAAGACAGAGGCGCGTGCGAAATGAATGTTTCTGTTTAAAGCATAATTGAAGCATGATACTTGGCATTTTAAATTTAAACTTAAATTCAAGTCATGATCACCGCACAACTAGTAAGGCTAGGCATATGAAATCAACATTAGTTCTTAGATATGACGTGTGCGTTCGAAATGAATGTTTCTGCTTAAAGCACGAAGCATGATAGTTAACCTTTGCATTTTAAACTTTAATGCAAGCTGTTATATATACTTATATATATATATATATATATATATATATATATATATATAATCAGCAGTAGCTTCTTTAAAGTGCTATGTAGACTACGATTTATTGTGGACAAAGTCACTGTGGAGAGGCATGTGAAGCCTCGGTGCACCACGATTAGTCGTCAATTAGAGTAGGCAATTAATTGAATTGATAACAAAAACGGGCGATTTCACTGACTTCGATAACAATAAAAAATATGGGAGTATGAAAAATTCGTTGATCATCATTCAATCCCGGGCGATCCTGGGTGATCTCCCTGTTAGGAATAATAAAAATAGATAAATAAATAATAAACTATATGCTAAATTATATTCGAAAAAATTTCTAACCGATGTGGTATTTTTAATCGAAATCTGATATATAAACGGCCGTATGTCTGTCTCCATATTTTCAAACTCTGTCTCCTCCAAAACTAAAAGTCGTAGAGTGGCGTTAGGAGCCTCAAATGATTGGATTTTTTATGGGCTGTTTTTATGGGGTTTTTTGTTGGTAAACATACTTTTTAAGGGGCCAAAAATGGACCCCATTTGAAAAAAATCGTTAAGCATTTTCGACATTCATCTTAGTTTAGTTTTAATTTTTAATTGGTTTATATGCGCGTACAGTGGTAACGTCACCAGCTTTGAATGCTACAGCTTCGGTTTCGATTCTAACTGATGACATCTAAGTACATTTTTTTTTTACTTTTGAAATCACGACTCTATAATAATGTATACGAATTCTGGAAAAATTGAAATATCGTATTTAAGCGTATTTTACGCCCGGGTAAAGCTGGAAGCCCCCTCCCCCACCGTTAGCAAAATAAAGAATCCTAATTCAAGTGCATACGGACTTATTTTATTGACACGCCGATCCTTGCTAGATTACCGAAGTTAAACGATCACCAGCATGGTCAGTAAGGTCATGACCATTACTGAGCAAAAACTGTTCTTCTTTCATTACTCCGGATCGCGACATAGGACTTCATGGGGATTTAATACTACATAGATACTTCCTTTTTAGGAGTAAACTAGATACTCGCCCTAGTATTAGTAGATATTACCGAAGGATTTAAATTAAAAGCCGTCCAAATGTCGGCTTTTAGGCTTATACACATATTTAAAAAGCCATTTATCACGTTATCTGTTAGTAAATCCCACGAGGAAAGACGTCCTTTGTTAAAACTGTTACTTCCAAATGAAATTGGAGAGTTCCAATATTCTTAAAATCGGCAAATGCCGGACAGCTGATGGATGTCTTTAAATGTTGGTGGAGTTCTCTAGAGACTACGGCGACACACAAACTGCACGGCATGTGATAGGAAGGCGTAATTTATAATTCACGCTTAATGCAAAAATTGAATTGGCAGCGGACAATTGCGCCATCTCCTCTGAGGGAAATTGTGTAACTCTGGGCCCTGGTTGCAAAGAAACAGTTTATGTTTCTTTTTTGTCGTGTTGTTTGTTGTTGTTGTTGTTGTTTTTAATAATAATAATAATAATAATAATAATAATAATAATAATAATAATAATAATTATTATTATTATTATTATTATTATTATTATTATTATTATTATTATTTATTTATTTATTTATTTATTTATTTATTTATTTATCCATGGAGTTATTTCATTTTATTTATTTATTTTATATCTTGATCACAATGGAAAATCAGGGAGGGGAACGTCGTAAAATAAATCCAATTTAAACGAACCGACCTGGGAACAGAGTAGATTATTACATTTTTTGTCCACCGTACCTACTGATGCGTGAATTATATAACGTGCAATAGAGAATAGACGGAGAGTGATAGTGACCTTACCTTCCCTATCACCATCGTTATAACGCCATCCACTGAAGAGAGAAAAAAAAGTTGCTATCAATAATGGCATTTATCTGGCCAGTACTGGTTTCTTTAACCTTCTACAAAGTGATGCGCGTATCGTTATAGCAATCGATGACGACTGCGGAATCGCTAAGCTGGGTTGATATAGAAGACTGAATTGCTGCTTCCCATACTACGCTGGTTTGTGTATCGTATGTTTGAATCCGGTGAGATCAAAGTCAAGTAGCTGACACTACGTAATCTTCTATTATATAAATCTCACTTGTCTGTTTTAATGTATGTATGTATGTATGTATGTATGTATGTATGGATGGATGGATGGATGGATATATGTTTGTTTTCTGCCTAAACTTTCGACAGCGATGACGGATTTTCACGAGATCGGTATTGTTTTGAACCTCGGCCCTTTCGACGAAAAATATCCCAAAATTTGCTAAAAACATTAATTTCTTCATCCTCTACTGGGCACTTATCTACGACGAGGGATCGCTTTTTTCGCTTATATTTTTTAAAGTCATTTTCCAGTGACTAGCCTTAATTTAAACCTTCTCAATTTCCGGTTTGGCGATGGACGCAACAGCAAAGACGTCACGTTTTTTTCATGTTCTTTTCCTCCTTCGAGCCTGTCCGTCTACTGCAACTTTTTTTTTGTCTTAACATACACCTCCAAACACCCGGAAAACGTCGGGCACCTAGCCTTGTCTATAATATAAATCTCACCTGTCTGTTTAAATGTATATATATATATGTATGCATGTATGTATGTTTGCCTAAAACTTTTGACAGACGCGTCGGAACATAACGAACCTGGTACCGTTTAAAATCTGGAACTTTCGGACGACAAATATTGAAAAATTGGCCCCAAACATTAATTCCTCCACCCTCAGCAGGGCAGTTTTCTACAAGGAGGTGCCGCTTTTTTTTTTTTTCGCGGATATTTTCAGAAGTCATCCACTCTTTTCAATTGACCGGCCTTAATTTTAACGTTCATCATTTCCGGTATTGCGATGGACGTAACAGCAAAGACATCAGATTTTTATTTTTGGGGGCGGGGGGCACGTTCCCCCCCCGTTTTAGTACAGGTTCGCGCCTGACTGCCTACTACCATTTTCGATTTTTTTTTTTTTTTTTTGCTCCAAACACTTTTTCCAAACACCCGGGCAACGCCGGACACCCAGGATAGTATATTATAAGACAACACGCTTGATAATGTAAAATGTTGTTCTATGTTGTTCTATAAAAAAGATATGGCTATAAACCAGCATTAGAGAGATTCATATTGCTATTGCATCCCTCTTCTGGCAATACGGTTCGGTTTGTTTGTTTTGTTTTTTTTTACGGCGTATCAACTCTTTTCGAGCTATTTAATGCCGAATCCAGTTATTTTCGAAAAAGTATTCATTTTGCACCCTATTATTGTATAGAAGGTTTTTTTTTATTATTCAACCTCTCTGTATCTTCAATCATTAGTTTCCCAGCCCTGCAGAACATGAATGAGTTTTGCCGTGAGAGAGCGAAAAAGGTTACAGTATTAATGATTGGTACATTTTAACTTAGGTAACCAGTCAAGAAGTGCAGAGGATAGAAAGAGAAACTGGAAATAGGAAGAACGAAAAGGGGAGGAAGTTGGGTTGTTGTTTTTGGTTTTGGTTTTACAGAACATAATTAAGTTTTGCAAAAGGAAGTAAAAAAACAAATAGTATCAATGTTAAGTGCATTTCGTTTCAGGAAGCCAATATCTTCAGACAGCTTGATCTGGTAGCACCAGCTGTCAATACAGTAACGCATTTGCGGCGAAACAAGCCCCGACTGATACCATACAAAGTTGTCGTGAAAGGTACAAATAGAAAGATGGCTTAACCGAGGAGAAAAAAAGCACTAACCAGACTTTCACTGAAAGGATGTGATAGGACTGGAATTTGGAAATACTTTCTGCCACTCAGATTTTTTTGTAACGAAACCTTATAAAAAAAAAAAAAGATGATCTGACTCTTGCCTTTAACTTCCTCCGCTACATCTTAATCTAGCCTAAAAGAGATGTCTGGCCACATAATGGTTAATAGCATATATGTATATTACATGAAGTGAACGAGATCTTTTGTAGAAGAGACCCTCCAACGCGCACCTTACTGAATGATAAAACAGAAAAAATAAAGTAAACTTTTATGTTTCTGAATATTTTGGATTAGGACTAATAATTTGAATTATTTGGATTATTCGGAATACTGTCCTCATTCTGATTGTTATTATCATAATAGTAACCACTGACCTTCTTCGGGTGTATCTTGTCGAACAGAATCCTTTATTTAATCAAGGAGGTTAGCAGCCTCTTGTCCCGTTAGTCATGGCCGGGTAGAAATGTGTGTAACAAAGCGCAGGTGTCAAATGCATCTGAAAATCCGAAAGGAAGTAACCATAACGATAAAGAAACTGGCCTTAAAAAAGATCATGTGCAAAGGAGCACGATCGGAAACAGGTTCGAGACAGAGGTTAGTGAGAAGGAGTATGTTGCAATATTTTGGGTGTATAATGGGGTATTTATTTAAATGCTGCCAACATCAGCATTATTTGGCACAAGGCCTGGAAAGTGGGAACCCCGCAGGCTCCCCTAAAGGAGGGGCACTCCTGCAATTTTAAAAATTGCCTGAGTAACCCCGTCGGCATTCCCCGGTCGGGGCGCCTCAGGCAGCAAGCAATAAACTTGCCCCACCGGAAAGCCCGGTGGCAAGGCTTGGGAGGGTGGACCTCCTAGGTATTACCCAGGCGGTGTACCTCAGTCTAACAGGTGCTGGGACGGTTCCCGGCCCCTCATCTCTTGGGCTGAGTGTCAAGTGACGAATCCTTGACATGTACTACCCTGTCTCCCTGCAGCCGAAGCCGCTAGGAGACATCCCATCATAAGAGGTTTATAATGGGGTATGATCCCACACAGTCGGACGATTCTATTTATAAACGATGCTGCTAAGAACTGACGAATCAAATTAATTCACGTTCTGCTACCAACCAATCAGAAACCAGAATTGCTTCATAAATATTAAACCTTTTCTGGAGCAATTTCACATGTTCTTTCCCGGGTTTCGACACGGTAAGAATATCTTGTTCTGTGGAACTGTCTACTACAAACAAGTCACCTCCCAGGACTTGTGTGTAACAGCGAACCATCTGAAACTCAAAATGGCTTACACTTCTAGAGGTTATGGGCCCAGTGTGCGTCTTTATTTCGATGGATCCGAATCAAAACTCGAATTGTGGCAAGTTAAATTTCTAGGATATCTACGAACGAAAAGCTACACAAAATACTACAAATACAACCTGAAAATAGAAACGACCCCGACTTCATTGAAAAGAACGCAACTGTCTTTGCGGAATTAATACAGTGTTTAGATGACCGAAGTCTATCACTGGTAATGAGAGAAGCTCTGGACGACGGCTGCAAAGCATTAAACAGA
The DNA here is from genome assembly GCF_053919585.1 of Euprymna scolopes. Taxonomy (NCBI): domain Eukaryota; kingdom Metazoa; phylum Mollusca; class Cephalopoda; order Sepiida; family Sepiolidae; genus Euprymna; species Euprymna scolopes. The sequence goes on from NC_136488.1 coordinate 129,426,687, forward strand.
TTAAGAAAGCATTATTTACTGAAAGGAAAACCCAAAATTATTTCTTTATATACTGAACTGACCTCTCTAAAACGAATGGAAGCCGAAACTATTACTGATTATATTATAAGAGCCGAGACAACTGCAAATTCTTTAAAATGTCTGGTGAAGTTATGAGTGACAGTCTGTTAATTTCCATGGTCCTTAAGGGATTACCGAGTGATTTCAAGCCATTTACCACCGTGATAACCCAGAAAAAACCCCGATGACTTTTAGCCAATTCAAGGTAGCACTCAGAAGTTACGAAGAAACTGAAAAAATGATCACAGAAAAAAACGAATCCACAAATATCATGAAATTTAAAAATACACACATAAAAACACCAAAATCGAATTATACCCATGCCAGTAATAAAAAACGCAACTTTGCCAAAAGCAGGTTTTTTCCTAAGAAAAGTACAAAAATTATTTGTTATAATTGTGGACGACTTAATCACAAGAGTTTCCAATGTAGATACAGGACTCCAAATGGCGACTACATTAAAAATGTAGAGAGCTCTGTTAGCGAATATACATTTTTATTTTCGTGTACATTTGGTGCTTCAACAAACAATAATAATTTTCTTGTCGATTGTGGGGCCACGGCACATGTATTACAAAGGAATCTGATTTTATCAATTTTGATCCCAACTTTAAGCCACAAAATCATTTTGTAGGACTAGCTGACGGGAGTCGAGTCAATGATATCGTTTTGAAAAGAGGCAATGCGAAAATTTCGCTAAAGAACAATAAAGGTGAACTGTGTTTCTGTATTCTAGAAAACGCTCTTCTAATCCCAAAATTTAAACAAAATATATTTTCTGTACAAGCTGCCACAAAACAAGGTGCAAATATAAACTTTAGCCCCAATAAATCAAAATTGGTATACTCGAATGGAACTGTATTCGACATTAAAGAAAATGGAAGATATATATATATATTATTTAAATAGCGTAGTCCCATCAAAACCCGCTTGCCATGATCTACAGACATGGCATAAAATTCCTGGACACTGCAATATTCCTGGTATCAAAAAGTTGCCGACTGTAGTTGATGGAATGCAAATACAAACATCAAAAACTTCAACTGCGACGTCTGTACGCAAGGGAAAATGACAAACTATTCAAACAAGATACCAGACAAAAAGGCCAAAAAAATCCTATCAATGGTGCATTGTGACTTGAACGGTCCCGTAGAACCGATGGCCAGAGAACATTATAGATATGTGTTGAATTTCGTAGATGACCATTTAGGTTTAATAATGGTTTACTTTTTAAAGAATAAATCTGATACCTTGCTAGCAACTAAGAAATATCTAGCCGACATGGCCCCCTACGGTGAAATCAAGTGTATTCGCTCTAACAACGGTACGGAATTCACCAATAAAGACTTTAAACTTTTATTAATTAACCATCATATCAGGCATGAAACATCAGCTCCTAGATCGCCACGCCAAAACGGGACTGCTGAACGTGCGTGGCGGACACTTTTTGAAATGGCAAGATGCCTACTCATTAAATCAAAACTCCCTAAAAACCTCTGGACGTATGCACTCATGGCGGCAGCCTATATACGCAACAGGTGCTTTAACAAAACACTATCTAAAACTTCATATGAGTCTTTCTGCGGTAAAAAAACAAATTTAAGCAGAATGCATATATTTAGTTCAACTTGCTTCGCATATATAGAGAAAAAGAGTAAATTGAATATTAAAGCTGACAGAGGTATATTTCTTGGATACGATAAAAACAGTCCAGCCAATTTAATATTTTTTTCCCGAAAAAAATAAAATAAAAAGAATCCGGTGTGTAAAATTCACAGACACGTTTAATTTTAGAGACGAAAACCCGTCATATGAAGAGGATGAAATTATATTACCTCAAATAATTAGAACAAACGAAAACGATAAAAATGACGGAGACGAGAGTGTGCATGATGATGATGATGATGATGATGATGATGATGATGATGAAGTCGAAAGATATCCCAAAAAGAAATAGAAGACGAACCGATTTTTTCTGGTCGACAATATAAAGGATTTTCAAATCAACTATTGCTATTCAATGGAAAATGCACCAAAAAGCTTCAATGAAGCAATTAATTCAGAACATTGTGATGAATGGAAAATTGCCATGAAAAAAGAAATAGATGCCTTAACCGAAAATGATACCTATACGGTAGTGCCTCTCCCAAGAGATAAACATGTTATTTCTACCAGATGGGCCTTTACAAAAAAGAGTACAGCATCAGGCGTAGAACAGTACAAAGCAAGATTTTTTGCTAAGGGGTACTCTCAGATTTACGGTAAAGAATACTTTTCTACGTTTTCACCGACCACAAACGTTACGATAATCAGAATTTTACTGCAAGTCGCATCACAATATGACCTAAACATCCATCAAATGGACGTAAAAAATGCTTATTTTAATGCCCCAATAGACTGTGAAATTTATATTACCCCTCCAGAGGGATTTATAATGAAAAATAAAAATAGCGTGTGGCGACTTAACAAGTCATTATATGGTCTAAAGCAGAGTGCTCAGTGTTGGAACACAGTATTTCATGATTATATTATTAAACAACAATTTAGACAATGCGCTGTAGACCCCTGTTTATATACCCAACACAAAGACGATAAACTACTCATTGTGGTTTTGTGGGTCGATGATATTTTAATCGCCTCACATTGTGACATAATGTTTACTGATGTTAAGAACAAATTAAGTAAAAGATTCAAAATGACCGATCTTGGCAAAATATCCTGGTTTCTGGGGATAGAATTTACTCAAAGCAAAGGACTTGTACGATGACTCAATCGAGATACATCGACAAAATACTATTAAAATTTGGAATGGAAGAGTGCAAGAAACGCTCTACACCGGTCGAAAATGATATTAATAAAAATATACACACACAATCTGAAATAATAAATGACACACAATATCGCGAAATTATAGGCAGTCTTATATATTAATGACTGCAATCAGGCCCGACAGATGCTATACAGTAACAAAACTGTCACAAAAATTATCACGACCGACAATGAAGGATTTAAACAGAGCTAAACAAGTCCTACGTTATTTAAAAGGAACTAAAGAACAGAAGTTAGTATTTAGAAAATCAAGAAATCCCCTAAAATTAGTAGGTTTTTCGGATTCAGACTTAGCAAACGACGAAGATCGCAAGAGTGTATCTGGATATTGTTTCAGACTCTCAGAAAATGGGCCTATTATTTCATGGAAATCTAAAAAGCAACAGATTGTATCTCTCTCTGCGTGTGAAGCAGAATTTTTCGCGATCACACACACGACCCAGGAAGCACTCTACCTTAAAAATATCCTAAAGACTATTTTAGAGCCAGAATTAATTGCAAGCCCCGTAGTAATTAATTGTGATAATCAAGCCAGTATAATCTTAGCACAGAACATGATAATCAACCAAAGATCTAAGCATGTAGATATAAAATACCATTTCATAAAAAACGAGATAAAAAAGGAATCCATTATTTTGAATTGCATATGATCAGAACAAAATATCGCTGATGTATTTACGAAACCCGCAACAAAGATAAAGCTATAACGTTTTTTATCAAAACTTGTTGGGAATTCGACTGAATAAATTTTTTTTCACTGCCCTGTATGTATATAGATTAGTATATATAAAAAAAAAATAGTCCTGGACAAGACGGTAAACTGTATCCATTTTATTTGTATTAACACTTAAGCCTACTAATGTGTAACTAATATTTTTGCTTAAAAAAAAAAATTAAAAAAAAAACTCTTTGTAATTTTCCTTTTTGACATTTGAACACAATTAAAAATGGCGTCTTTTTAATTGCTAAAATTCTAAGATCCAAATGATTTCTAATTTTTGTTATGTCTAAGTGAATATAAAAATATATATTTATTTTTTCAGCTAAACAACCACAAAGGACTTCCCCATTATAAAGAATATGGAGGATGTTGCAATATTTTGGGTGTATAATGGGGTAGTTATTTAAATGCTGCCCTCCTCAGCATTATTTGGCACAAGGCCTGGAAAGTGGGATACCCGCAGGCTCCCCTAAAGGAAAGGGCACTCCTGAATTTTAAAAATTGCCTGAGTAACCCCGTCGGCATTCCCCGGTCGGGGCGCCTCAGGCAGCAAGCAATAAACTTCCCCCCCCCGGAAAGCCCGGTGGAAAGGCCTGGGAGGGTGGACCTCGTAGGTATTACCCAGGCGGTGTACCTCAGTCTAACAGGTGCTGGGCCGGTTCCCGGCCCCTCACCTGTTTGCCTAAGTGTCAAGTGACGAATCCTTGGCATGTACTACCCTGTCTCCCTGCAGCCTAAGCCGCTAGGAGACACATCCCATCACAAGAGTGGTAATGGGGTAGTTATTTAAATGCTGCCCACCTCAGCATTATTTGGCACAAGGCCGGAAAGTGGGAACCCGCAGGCTCCCCTAAAGGAGGGGCACTGCTGCAATTTTAAAAATTGCCTGAGTAACCCCGTCGGCATTCCCCGGTCGGGGCGCCTCAGGCAGCAAGCAATAAACTTGCCCCCCGGAAAGCCCGGTGGCAAGGCCTGGGAGGGTGGACCTCCTAGGTATTACCCAGGCGGTGTACCTCAGTCTAACAGGTGCTGGGCCGGTTCCCGGCCCCTCACCTGTTTGGCTAAGTGTCAAGTGACGAATCCTTGGCATGTACTACCCTGTCTCCCTGCAGCCAAAGCCACTAGGAGACACATCCCATCACAAGAGTGGTAATGGAGTAATTATTTAAATGCTCCCCACCTCAGCATTATTTGGCACAAGGCCGGAAAGTGGGAACCCGCAGGCTCCTCTTAAGGAGGGGCACTCCTGCAATTTTAAAAATTGCCTGAGTAACCCCGTCGGCATTCCCCGGTCGGGGCGCCTCAGGCAGCAAGCAATAAACTTGCCCCACCGGAAAGCCCGGTGGAAAGGCCTGGGAGGGTGGACCTCCTAGGTATTACCCAGGCAGTGTACCTCAGTCCAACAGGTGCTGGGCCGGTTCCCAGCCTCTCACCTATTGGGCTAAGTGTCAAGGTACGAATCCTTGGCATGTACTACCCTGTCTCCCTGCAGCCGAAGCCACTAGGAGACACATCCCATCACAAGAGTGGTAATGGAGTAGTTATTTAAATGCTGCCCACCTCAGCATTATTTGGCACAAGGCCGGAAAGTGGGAACCCGCAGGCTCCCCTTAAGGAGGGGCACTCCTGATTTTTAAAAATTGCCTGAGTAACCCCGTCGGCATTCCCCGGTCGGGGCGCCTCAGGCAGCAAGCAATATACTTGCCCCACCGGAAAGCCTGGCGGAAAGGCCTGGGAGGGTGGACCTCCTAGGTATTACCCAGGCGGTGTACCTCAGTCCAACAGGTGCTGAGCCGGTTCCCAGCCTCTCACCTATTGGGCTAAGTGTCAAGTGACGAATCCTTGGCATGTACTACCCTGTCTCCCTGCTGCCGAAGCCCCTAGGAGACACATCCCATCACAAGAGTGGTAATGGTGTAGTTATTTAAATGTTGCCCATCTCAGCATTATTTGGAACAAGGCCGGAAAGTGGGAACCCTGCACGCTCCCCTAAAGGAGGGGCACTCCTGCAATTTTAAAAATTGCCCGAGTAACCCCGTCGGCATTCCCCGGTCGGGGCGCCTCAGGCAGCAAGCAATAAACTTGCCCCACCGGAAAGCCCGGTGGCAAGGCCTGGGAGGGTGGACCTCCTAGGTATTACCCAGGCGGTGTACCTCAGTCCAACAGGTGCTGGGCCGGTTCCCGGCCCCTTACCTGTTTTGCTAAGTGTCAAGTGACGAATCCTTGGCATGTACTACCCTGTCTCCCTGCAGCCGAAGCCGCTAGGAGACACATCCCATCACAAGAGTGGTAATGGGGTAGTTATTTAAATGCTGCCCACCTCAGCATTATTTGGCACAAGACCGGAAAGTGGGAACCCCGCAGGCTCCCCTTACGGAGGGTCACTTCTGCAATTTTTAAAATTTTCTGAGTAACCCCGTCGGCATTCCCCGGTCGGGGCGCCTCAGGCAGCAAGCAATAAACTTGCCCCACCGGAAAGCCCGGTGGCAAGGCCTGGGAGGGTGGACCTCCTAGGTATTACCCAGGCGGTGTACCTCAGTCCAACAGGTGCTGGGCCGGTTCCCGGCCCCTCACCTGTTGGGCTAAGTGTCAAGTGACGAATCCTCGACATGTACTACCCTGTCTCCCTGCAGCCGAAGCCGCTAGGAGACACATCCCATCACACTGGAGTTGTAATGGGGTATTTATTTAAATGCTGCCTATATCAGCATTATTTGGCAGAAGGCCTGGAAAGTGGGATACCCGCAGGCTCCACTAAAGGGGGCACTCCTGCAATTTTAAAAATTGCCTGAGTAACCCCGTCGGCATTCCCCGGTAGGGGCGCCCCCGGCAGCAAGCAATAAACTTGCCCCACCGGAAAGCCCGGTGGCAAGGCTTGGGAGTGTGGACCTCCTAGGTATTACCCAGGCGGTGTACCTCAGTCCAACAGGTGCTGGGCCGGTTCCCGGCCCCTCACCTCTTGGGCTGAGTGTCAAGTGACGAATCCTTGACTGGTACTACCCTCTCTCCATGCAGCCGAAGCCGCTGGGAGACACATCCCACCACACTTGAGTTGTAATGGGGTATGATCCCACACAGTCGGACGATTCTATTTATAAACGATGCTGCTAAGAACTGACGAATCAAATTAATTCACGTTCTGCTACCAACCAATCAGAAACCAGAATTGCTTCATAAATATTAAACCTTTTCTGGAGCAATTTCACATGTTCTTTCCCGAGTTTCGACACGGTAAGAATATTTTGTTCTCTGGAACTGTCTACTACAAACAAGTCACCTCCCAGGACTTGTGTGTAACAGCGAACCATCTGAAACTGTTCTGAAACTCAAAATGGCTTACACTTCTAGATCGGAACCACATTCGAGGCAGAGGTTAGTGCAAAGGAGCAAGATCGGAAACACGTGCGAGACATAGTTTATTGAGGAGGAGCCTGATTGGAAACACATTCAAGACAGATGTTAGTGAGAAGGAGCAGGATCGGAAACATGTTCGAGACAGAAGATAATAAGGAAGAGCACGATCGGAAACACATTTAAGACAGAGGTTTATGCAGAGGAACACGACGAGACACACGTTCAAGACGTTAGAAGGAGCACAATCGAAAACACGTGCGAGACAGAGGTTTATGAAAAAGAAACGATCGGACACACGTTCTAGCCAGAGATTATGAGAAGAGCACGATCGGAAACCCGTCGAATACAGAGGTTAGTGAGAAGGGGCACGGTTGGACATACGTTCAAGACAGAGGTTAATGCAGAGGAACATGATCAGAAACACATTCCAGACAGGGGTTAGTGCAAAGGAGCACGATCAGAAACACGTTCGAGACAGAGCTTAATGTGGAGGAGCACGATCAGGCACACGTTCGTGGCAGAGGTAAGTGAGAAGGAGCACGACTGGAAACATGTTCAATACAGAGGTTAGTGTGAAGGAGCACAATCGGGAAAACGTTCGAGACAGAGGTTAGTACAGAGGAACATGATCAGGCAAACGTACGACACAGTGAGAAGAGGCACGATCGAAATTATGTTCGATACAAAGGATAGTGAGGAAGAGTTCCATCGGAAACATATTCGATACAGAGGTTAGTGCGAATGTGCACGATGAGACACACGTTCAAGACGGAGGTTAGTGAGAAGGAGCACGGTTGGACACACGTGCGAGACATGCTGACACACGAGAAGGAGCATGATCAGAAACACCAGGACATAGGTTAGTGAGAAGGATCACAATCGGAAACACGTTCGAGACAGAGATTATGAGAAGAGCACGATCGGAAACACGTTCGAGACAAAGGTTAGTGAGAAGGAGCACGGTTGGACACACGTTCAAGACAGACGTCAACATGACTGGAAACACAGTCGAGACAGAGGTCAGTGAGAGGAATCACGATCGGAAACACGTTCAAGACAGAGGTTAATGCAGAGGAACATGATCAGAACGACATTCGAGACAGAGGTTAGTGCGAAGGAGCACGATCGGAAACACGTTCGGTACAGAGGCTAGTGAGCGAAAGCATGATCGGAAACATGTCCGAGTCAAAGGTTAGTGAGAAAGATTACAATCGGAAATACTTAAGACAGAGGTTATTGAGGAGGAGCATGATCGGAAACATGGTCAACAGAGGTTAATGTGAAGAAGCACAATCAGAACACCTTCGCGACAGAGGTAAGTGAGAAGGAGCATGATCGGAAACACATTTGAGACAGATGTTAATGCAGAGGAACATGATCGGAAACACGTTCGAGACAGAGGTTAGTGAAAAGGAGCACGATCAGAAACACGTTCGGGACAGAGGTAAGGGCGAAGGATCACGATCGGAAACATGTTCAAGCGAGAGGTTAGTGCAGAGGACCACAATCAGAAACACGTTCCAGACAGAGGTAAGTGAGAAGGAGCACGATCGGAACATGTTCAATACAAGGGTTAGAGCAACAGAGCACGATGGGAAACATGTTAAAGACAGAGATTAATGTGAAGGAGCACGATCAAACACACTTTCGAGACAGAGGTAAGTGAGAAAGGGAACGATCGGAAACATGTTCAAGAGAGAGGTTAGTGAGAAGGAGCACGATCGGAAACACGGTCGAGGCAGAGGTTATTGCAGAGGAGCACATTCATAATACGTTCGAGACAGAGGTTAGTGAGAAGGAGGAAGTAGGGCCACACGTTGAAGACAGACGTTAGTGAGAAGCAGCATGACTGGAAACACAGTCGAGACAAAGGTTAGTGAGAAGGAGCACGATTGGAAACACGTTCGAGTCAGAGGATAGTGAGAAGCATTACGATTGGAAATACGTTCGAGACAGAGGTTAGTGAGAAAGAGCATGGTTGCACACACGTTCAAGACAGAGATTAATGTGAAGGCGCACGATCGGACACGCTTTCAAGACAGAGGTTAGTGAGAAGGAGCACGATCGGAAACCAGTCCAAGACAAAGGTTAGTGAGAAGGAGCATGGTTGGACACACGTTCAAGACAGACGTCAGCATGACTGGAAACACAGTCGAGACAGAGGTTAGTGAGAAGGAGCACAATCGAAAACACATGTGAGACGTGCAGACACACGAGAAGGAGCTTGATCAGAAACACCAGAACAGAGGTTAGTGAGAAGGAGCACAATCGGAAACACATTTGAGACAGATGTTAATGCAGAGGAACATGTTCGGAAACACGTTGGAGAGAGAGGTTAGTGAGAAGGAGATACACCTGTAGAGGGTCGCAGGTTCCATCAGCAAAATCTATGCGAGAATAACATTAAAAATGAGAACGGTAATCGATATAATCCCACTAATACTTAAACAAATAATTACTCCAGAGAATTAATTGCTTCTACTGAATATTTGCATGAGATGTTTTCTCTTCTATCTCTACCTTCTATGAACTCATATAAACACAGATACTTTTAGGCAGACATACAAACATAAATACATACAAACATAAATACATACACACATACATACATTTAAACAGGCAGGTGAGATTGATATAATAGATTAGTATAGGTTCCAGACGTTGCTCGGGTATTTGGAGATGTGTGTTGACCAAAGAAAAAAAAATGATAGAAGGCAGGCCGGCTCGAACTCGTACCATGGAGGAGAAAAAAAAACGCGAATAAAAATGTGATGTCCTTGCTGTTGCGCCCATCGCCAAACTGGAAATTACGAATGTTTAAATTAAAGCTAGATAATAAAGAGGGGATTATTTTCGAAAATATCAGCGAAATAACCTAAGCTGCTAATCACTGTTGGAAAGTGCCTAGTTGAGGGTGAACGAATATCTGTTTTTAGCCAATTTTTCGATATTTGTCGGTCAAAGGCTCGAGCTTCATAATGATACCGAACACGTGAAAATCCGTCAACTCTGTCGAAAGTTTTATACATAAATACATACATATATTTAAACAGACAGGTGAAATTTATATTATAGACTAGCCTTGGTGCCCGGCGTTGCCTGGGTGTTTGGAGGTGTGTGTTGAGCAGAAAAAAAGTGGTAGTAAATAGGTAGCTCAAACCTGTACCGCGAAGGAGGAAAAGAACTTGAAAAAAAAAACGTGACATGTTTGCTGTTGCGTCTATCGCCAAACCGGAAGTTGCGAATGTTAAAATTAAGACTAGATAATCGAAAAGAGGGGATGACTTTCGAAAATATCAGCGAAAAAAGCGACCCCTCAGTGTAGAAACGTGCCCAGTTGAGGCTGAAGGAATTAATGGTTTTGGGCCAATTTTTCGATATTTGTCGTCCGTCGCGTCACGGGTACGAGCCTGCCAGCCTACCACCACCTTTATTTTTGTTTATTTATTTATTTGCTCAACACACATCTCTAAACACCAGAGCAACGTTTATTCATGCAGTTTATTCATTCAGTTAATTCATTTTATTTATTGATTTTTAATCTTCCTCACGAGGGAAAATCAGGGGGCCGAATGTAGACGAACCTTACTGGGAATGGAGTACATTATTACATTTTTACCCACTGTACGTATCGATATATAATATCTATAATGTGTAATAAGAAAGTGATAGGAGCTCGCTCTATCTTTTATTTTGTTGGCCCCGCAAAATGCCGAGTAGCAATCGTGGGCGATTGTAATCGTTTGATGAGCAGAAATGGTTCGACAATAAAAAAGAATTTGTATTATTTGTATTAATCGAACTACTGTTATCTTCAGTATAATTTTCACAACAATTCGGTCGATGTAACCTCCGACCTTCTCCAGGTGTACATTGCCGAACTCGGGAATTTGGACGGATTTTCCAGCGGAACCCTTTATTTGCCTCCCGGGGGTAGCATGCTCTTGTACCGTCAGCCATGACTGGATAAAGATCATAATAATTCGCAATTGTATTTTTCTCGGTCGCCCACACTGAGGATTGAACCTTCAACCTTTTGAAGAATATTTCTTTTTAAAATTGATTTTTCCAAGTATTCTAATCACTGCACGACCAATTGCGAATTACTTAGAGCCTCTATCCAGTCATGGTTGACGGAACAAGAGCATGCTACCCCCCGTGAAATAAATAAAAGGATCTGCTCGAAATTCCGTCCAAATTCCCGAGTTCGACAGAAACATTCCCGAATTCGGCAAGATACACCTGAAGAAGGTCGTAGGTTACATCAAACGAAACGTTGTGAAAATGACTCTAATGATGAGAACAGTTGTCCGATTAATCCAAATAATACGAATAACGAATCCTCATCTCAAAAATTCAGAAACGTCAACGAAAAGAATGTTGGAATAACAGAAGGAATGTTATCGAAGCAGATTAAAGATAAAATATTTATGTTAAAATATTACCAGGAACGTTAACTTGGTGAAAAAGAATGTTTGTTTTCATAACTCATATGAACGGGGATTAATATAAACAATACAGATGATTTATTAGTGATGTCAGAGAAACAAAGAAAAAACTGATTTAGATAGATATACAGGGGGAAGTAAGGAGGGATTAGTTCGTTATTCAACAGATTAGCGAGAAGACGGGTATTTTGTGCTGCATGGTTTGAGCTTGACGCCCGTAGAGATCAAAGGGACGAAACAGTAAAATTTAGTCTTGTTCGAAGTGTGCCCAATACTGATGAAGGGGCCCAGCAGGGAAATTAATGATGATGATGATGATGATGATGATGATGATGCCTCCGTTCATTCTCGAAAAACAAAGTATACCCCCTGTAGGTGCAGTTACGTGTGTAATTGTGAGGCAAAGGTGGCTCAATCTCTAACCACACCTCTCCTGAAACGACATTGTTTGGGTCCAGTGGCAAGGAGAAGACCAGGACGATTGGAAACAATGCCGAGATAAGCGGAAAGCACATACAGCACCTGGAAGTCCCAAATGGTCAGCCATTGTGTACTGACCAAGCTCAACGTAGCTTAACTTCGGTGATCCAGCAGGAACCGGTGTGTCAACGTGATTATGCCGAAATATAATTCACGTCTTAGCGTGTCCCTTTCTGAAAGGAAGGCATCTTTAATTGCAGGAAGCACGAAAGAAACTTTGTAAAGGTATGTATCTTTTGCTGGTGTCTCCACTGACAATGTTATATGTACCTTTCGTAAATACTGTCTGTGTAAGGTGTCATTCTTCATAGTTGGTATACACACTGTTATAAAAAAATATCCACACACGGAGATAGTAGACACGATCAATAGACGTTTTAAGCACATTCAAGAAACTAGACGACACAAAATGTTCAAATACGTATATATATATATATATATATATATATATATATATATATATATATATATATATATATATATATACACAGTAGAACCCCGGTATACGGCATTAATCGCCGTATGACGGGGCCTAAGCAAAATTGTATACAGTACATCTTAAAAATTAGTAACAAAATACATTACAGTATATAAAACACGTGTACATAATAAAATAACATTATTAACATCGTAAGGCGGAGAAAATACCGTAACCAGGGGCCCGGGAAAAACATCGTATTCCACATCGTAACCTGAAAAAAAACGTATCCCGGGGGCCCCGTATCCCGGGGTTTTACTTTATATATATATATATATATATATATATATATATATATATATATATATATATATATCGACATGTCATTAGGTTGAACAGAACGACTATATAACTAGACCTATGACAACAGCATATTCTTTTCATTGTTTTGACTCTCGAGTGTGTATCCGTTGATATCTTATGTACTTTTATATAGAGTATGTGGTTCTCACTTGATTAACTGTGTCTAACGGTGTCGGATATATACTCGAGAGTCAAAACAATGTAAAAAATATGCTGTTGTCATATCCCTATATATAACATATCCAAACATTATTTGTTCAAACATTGCCCTAAGAAGGCTAGAATTTGGGCAGTCATTGGGGCAACACATAAACGACATAGTGTTTACAAATGGATATCCATTTTGAATGTTCTGTCAGTGAAAACATTGAGGTTTCTTAAGTATCCATTCGCCATTTTTTCTAATTACTGGTTTTAACATCCAAGAGTTGTAGCGTTTTGAACGGATATATATTTTTTAACTCTTACAAAAGTTAAGAAGCTTCATATTTTACGTTTGCGCGGTCTTAATCGGTATTTTTCATCATTCATTGCTGGCATGTAAGAAACGAAAACAAAGGTACATCTAAGAAGTACAGTTAATTAACTGTACTCCTTAGATGTACCTTTGTACAAAAGTACATCTAATAAGTACAGTTAATTAACGTTATGGAATTGGTACATCTAAGAAGTACAGTTAATTGACGTTATGGAATTGGTTCAGGTTCAGGTCAGTGGACTTTCGATCTGAACCTGAACCAATTTCATAACGCCAATTAACTGTACTTCTTAGATGTACTTTTGTTTTCGTTTCTTACATGCCAGCAATGAATGATAAAAAATACCGATTAAGACCGCGCAAACGTCAAATATGAAGCTTCTTAAAAGTAAAAATAGAATAGTTTCACATTCAGAAAAAAAAAACAGACACCAGAATATTCGTCATATTTGGATACTTCGCACTACTGTTCTCATCCCAAGTGTCATTTTCACAACATTTAGGTCATTGTAACCTCCGACCTTCTTCAGGCGTGTCTTATTCGCGAGGACCCGTGACGCAGTTGTTAGAGTACTTGAAAAATAAATTAATTGTAAATCTGATATTCTCCCGAAGATTGAAGTTTAAATTTTCGGTGTGGACGACCAAATATGCAATTGTGAATTATTAAGGACCTCTGACCAGTCATGGCTTAAGGAACGAGGACATGCTACCCCCCCCCACCCGTTACATAAATGTAGGATTCCGTTCGAAATTCCATCAAATCCACGAGTTCGACAGAACTTGCTGAGTTCAACAAGATACACCTGAAGAAGGTCGGAGGTTATATCGGCCGAAACGTTTTGAAATGGCATATAAGATGAGAACAGTAGTCCGAACCCAAGTAATGCGATAATTAATCCTCATCTCAAACAACCAGAAACGTGGGAAATCAGAATCTTTATTAGTGACAAATATTATTAAACAGTTACGATATGTTAAACGTTTTACGGCTCGATAAGGAACTTTTAATGTTTGCCTTAAGTTATTTGCGGTATTTATTTATTTTTGTTGTTGTTTATAAGTTTTCGATTGTCAGCTGACTTTTTACTGGAACCCAATACCGACGATACCATTAGGACATGCCCTTTCAGTCTCTCGAGTTTCACCGGCCTAATTATGCTATGCTCTTTTTGCCTAGGAGGCATCTTTGTTGTCGAACTTATTTCCTTCGACAGGTGAATATGGCTACACTCTCTACGTGTGACAAAAGGATGAGGCGTTAATTTGCTGTTCTTCTCTCGCGTGTGAATAGAGAAACTACGATCGTCTTGGCCATTGTTGGCGGTGTCAATGACAATGGCGGTCCTAATAATGACATCGGAAAGAACAGTTATTTGTTTTATTTATTTATTTATTTATTTTTTGCGATATGTTTTCTTTTTACATTTTGCTATAAATGAGAGAGCGGGAGGCAGCGCAAGCGGGGAAGGTGGTATATTTTAAAGCGGAGGAGACATCGCCAGATGATGTCGATGTAGAAAAAGAGACACGGGGAGTCCGTTTCGTTTCTTTTTCTTTGCTTTTTTTCTGTTCTCATTGTGGGATGCGCACCAAATCGATCAAACGTACAAGGAATTGACATTAGAGACTTTAAAATAGCGGAGAACGTTCCGAGGATAGGAGCGCGTAACGATGACAAGTTGCCTTTTGAGGTGAGAATTGAACTAAAATTGACCTCACCTCGAAAATAAAAAAAAAATGTCCAGGAAGAAAGAAAATATGATAATGCCTAAAAATGCATTGGCAATAAATAAAAGCATAATCATAAATACATCCAAAAGAACGAAACCAAGAAATGCGAATAGCGAATGAGACAAATTTCTCTACCAAAATTCTCAGCAGTAAAATAAATAAACTACTTCGTAAATTAAAGAATTTAAAACAATAAAATATACAAAAAAAATAAATCCAAAACCTTCGTACAATATATAAACTTAATTTATTATTTATTTTTATTTCGGACTATTATTCTCATCTTTATTAGTTATTGTTTTCATCTTTATTGGTTGTTGTTTTTCACGACGTATCGACCAACTATTCCTCTGGCCTTTGTCAGGTGATAACCGCGACGGTAAGAACGTCGAATCTCCTAACTTCATTCTCAGCAGTCACTGCCTTCCATAGTTGTTGTCCTCTCCCCACGTTTTGGCCAAGTAAACCTCTGACACGCTTTGGGTAGGATTGAAACCGCTATCTTCAGACAATGTCCATCTGGGACCGTAGAGATTCAACGTCTCTACAGATGGACACTGTCTGAAGATAGCGGTTTCAATCCTACCCAAAGCCGAGGCTTACTTGGCCAAAAAACGTGGTGAGACGACAACAACTACGGATGGCAGTGATTGCTGAGAATGCAGTTAGGAGATTCGAAGTTCTTCACGGTCGCGGTTACCACCTGACGAAGTCCAGAGGAATAGTTAGCCGAAACGTCGTGAAAAACAACAATCCATAAAGAGGAAAACAACAACTAATAAAGATGAGAATAATAGTCCGAAATAAAAAAAAATAATTAATATATATAATGCTCATCTCAAAAATGAATTCCAATTAAGGAATAATAAATATATTGGTTCTTTATGTTTCTAATATTTTTTAGATAAGGATTGGTTGTTCGTATTAATTGCATTACTAAAACTATTGTTCTCATCTTTAGTGTCATTTTTCACAGCGTTTCGGTCGATGTAATCTCCGGCCTTCTTTCAGGTGCATCTTGTCGAAGTTGAAAATCTTGTACACCTTGTTATTTCACACTTTATATCATGCGCTCCTCCTTCATCTTAGAGTTCCACATAGATCTCCCAAACAACATTAATAATTTTATTTATTTCGTTTCTGATGAATCCCTTGCTAGACATCACATCCGCATCATGTTACCTAGCATCTTCCCTACTCTTCTAATGAAAAGCATTAGGCTTCAAAATATTTTGGTGTAAAGAATCCCCTTTATCCCCAACTAAATGTATGCGTATCCCTATTTAATAAATGAACCATTCTATATTTACGAATATATAGTTTTTATGGCTTCATTTTCCACCTTTATTGTCTCCTATATAAGCTCCATTGAAATTTGTTGATCTTTATATTATCCCGATAAGTTTCCTCTTATAGAATTGAATTTACTCTCTTCTTCTAATTATCCAAGTTATACCCCCCACACACAAACACACTCCCACTTACTCATACACACACGCACACACACACACACACATACATACATACATATATATATATATATATATATATATATATATATATATATATATATATATATATATATATCGGGTTTCGAATTTCGGGTTCGGATAAGTCTAACTGATGAGCCTAATTGAGAGCGAAGCTCGAGTCTTGGACTTCCGGTTGCTGATTGTAATGGCTCTTCTGAACTGCAGCGTTGTTTGGCTGTGGAAATAATTATATAATCTCTCACATTCTGAAAAAAATTATATTACTAATTTCTCGTTAGGTTAGCATTGCTGGATGGCGTCGTCCTAGCGAGTAGAAAATTCATATATATATATATATATATATATATATATATATATATATGAATTTTCTACTGAAGTTGGATCAACAAAAACATCCATATCCTTTTTCTATAAATCCAGGACTTCTGACAAATGTATTATTTTCACTTTGACTTTCCATGTCTCACTGACTTTAGCAAATAGGGTGCATACCTTTATAACTATGTGCTAATATTTTCTCTCCTCTGATGAGATAGTAGACATCGAAACCCTATAGGTTAAGGAGATTAATTTTCTAAAGCATACTTTGTCTTGCTTAGAACAATAAAAATTCTTTGATATGAAACTCAACCACTTCATTTCACTTCAATGAGAGTTTTTTTTTTAAATTCATTGAATTACAGTTTAATTTATTTGCTCTATCTTGCATATCGAGCAATTTTTTATTTAGATGGGATAACTTATAGAATATTACTGCCAGTAATATTTTGTAAACCTATAATCTCACGTTTACATAACCACTGATTGTTAAATAAAAACTATTCCGAAGTATATATATATATATATATATATATATATATATATATATATATATATATATATATTTATATATATATATATATATATATATATATATATATATTTTTAACAGAAAAATTATATTTAAAAAAAATAATAATATACAAGCGCTCTCCATGTGGGGTACCAAATTGGTTGAAAGGAAAATTATTCCCAACTCGCATTTAGGTAAAAATACACTTTGGTAAATAATTCAATTCATTCAAACATATCGCAAATATATATATATATATATATATATATATATATATATATATATATATATATATATATATATATATATATAGATAGATAGATAGATAGATTGATAAGATAGACGCCCGGCGTTTTCCGATCGTACAATATGCTTAAACATGGTATTTTAATTTATGCCGATTGCGTATGTATTATTATAGAATCAATCTATGGATTATTATATATAACAAGGAATGCTCGGTGGACTAATTCGCAAAAAATATAAAATAAAAAAATATAAATAAGACTGACAATGTCGTTATTCAAATTCCGTATGTATTTTGAAATATCACATCAGCTGATATTTGGGCTTAATGGTGAATACCCTGAAAAAGTCATTTTTGATTAATGTTTAGTTTTAAAATATTCAAAGAAAATAAATGATTTACAGCGATTTTAAATGGTAACTCATCTTTTATCATAAATTGAACTCATTAATAAGAAAAACTTGAAATAAAATGGTGAGTTATACTTGGGCTTTGAACAAAAGGATCACGCGATCTGTAGTCGAATGCTCTATCACCAAGCTATATTTCCAGATGACTAAAAATCTGTTGTTGTTGTTGTTTTTTAAGAATAAATGATTTGCTGAAATTTTATTATTACCTTGGCCAGTGTAACATAAACTATTTTCTGTAAAATATCTTATTTTTGTTTCATCTATAAGAGAGATAAACAATATTAAAGATCAAAGTTTTTTCGATGTTCTATACTGATCTGATCAATCACTATACAAGACATATTTAAGAACACTATCAGACATAAAAGTTGTCTTTGTGCGAAATTTGCAAAAGATAGGCTCAGCCGTTTCGGAACCTAGGAGGAAGGGACACACACATAGTGATTTTTATAGGGGTATATACAGTGATAGAGAGAGAAAGAGCGATGGAGACACAGATAGATAGATAGACAGAGAGAGAGAGAGAGAGAGAGAGAGAGAGAGGGGGGGAGCAAAAGACAGACAGACTGACAGGCAGGCAGACAAAGATTTGTGTGTATATTGATCTCCCAGCACATGTACCTATTTACAATGCCTTCCCGCTGGACAAAGTTAGACACCAGGGTCGTTTTTTAACGTGGAGAATGCCTGCGATGGGTTGCCTCTTGTCGAATGACTAAAATAGAACAAATGAAACGTGATTAATGCTGAAGGAATGTCAGTTGATTATCAATGGCTTCAAATTGTCCACGGTGGCCAATCACTCAAGAAGGACGGAAACAGGAAGCCACTACCAGTTGACAGTCGTTGTCGTCATCTCGTCTTACACGTAACAAGTTCAATAGTGCGTCAGGATGGGCGGACAGAGGATTAAGTTTGACTTAAATAATCTTGTGTGCCAACCACTTGATACGTAATGCGAATCAAGCCTGGTTTCAGCACCCAATTATGCAAGCAAATGAATGAAACATGTTTAGCATAATTCTCTCGGTGACATCACAGAAACATTTTCCTATGAGCTATGCCCAATAACATTATTTAATCATAGAACGGTTTAGCTTGTTATAATTCCTACACACACACACACACACACACACACACACACACACACACACACACACACACACACACACACATATATATATATATATATATATATATATATATATATATATATATATATATATATATATATCGCTGCCCAAGTAGAATCCCTGCAAATCAGGTCTCAAATAGTAGCCACTCACGAATAAGTAGCTCTGTGGCATGTTTGTGGTGACTTCAATAACATCTCTCTCTTTCTCTCTCTCTCTCTCTCTCTCTCTCTATATATATATATATATATATATATATATATATATATATATATATATATATATATATATATACAAGTGAACGAGTCTGTGTGCCTGTGTGTATGTCTGTTTGTCTGTGTACATTTCCCTACGCAATAACTCTGTCAATTTTTAGTCTACAGACTCGAACTTTGATATACAGAGTACTGAGATTTGGAAAAATCGATGTGATCGGGTTTCGGTCAGAAATTTCGCTGTTAAGGAGTCAAAGTTCAACGATTTGACCTTTGAGAACTCTACCAAACTCCTTCGACAATTTTGGGTCAAAACACTTGAAATTTTAGATATTGGTTCCATTGACATGGATCTAACTTAATAACTTTAGTTGAGCCCCAAATAATAAATATTAAGGGGTCCTAATAGGGGTCAAAGTTAAAAACATTACCGTGTTTTTGTTTGTTTTTTTTGTTTGTTTTTTGCTCAGCATACACCTCCAAACACCCGGGAAACGCCGGGCCGAAATGCTAGTATATATATATATATATATATATATATATATATATATATATATATATATATATATATAGTGTTTACATTTACGTAGTGTATAGATGCCAGATGAGAACTTTAATCTCTGGAGACAACTTGACTCTTTAACACTGTCATTGAGGGTTTAAATTGTCTCTGCACAAAAAGTTGTCAGGGTAACCTGGCAAGAGGATATTTTTGCTACAAAAATACACCTAACTCAATGTCAAAATCACATTATATTCGCGACATGAACAAGGTCTTCTCAGAAACTTGAATTTACGAGGAATAGTACACCTTCTCCAAATGATACTACCTCAAGTAACGCCACGAAGCTGGGCACTACACCAGAATGTATTCCTGTCCGGGAATCCAGTAAGAGCAAGAGACCCTAAAAGAATAAAGAAAATAATTTAGCCTTTTAAAAAGCATAAATACGTTTTCGATGTCTTTACTCACTCAATGTTCGAGAAGTAAAGTTGGTTGTTTTGTCTTACGGCATATCAACCCTTTTCGGGCTATTTAATGCCGAAGAGAAATAAAGAACTTTTATGGGATATTCATATATCTATGTGTCTTTTATATATATATATCCAGTATTACTTCCGGTAAAATCTTTATTATTATCATTATTATTAATGCATTGCCTTTGATGCTATTACTAATCTTCTTATATTCATTATAACCATCATTATAATTGTTGTTATTATTATTATCCCCATTATTATCCCCGTCATTGCTACCATAACCGCTACCATTATCTCCATTTTCACTGTTATTAACATTAACTTCGAATTTACTTTTATCACAACTATTGGTAATATTATCTTTAATGTTTATTTTTAATGTTTATGTTTAATTTTGTCTTTATCTTTATTTTTATTTTTATCTTCAATTTTACTTCTATGTTATTTTCATCTTTATTATTACTACTATTATTATAATTTTCATTACTATTATCTTTCGTAATATTATAATTACCCTATTATTATTTAGATTATTATTACCACTAAGTAGTAATGGTTTCCTTACTCCTCCACTTTGACATCAATATGTATACTTAACATTCTGCATTAAGTTATAAGAACCCATAGTCATTGCCACCCTAATTTCCGACCGCCTCCTTATAATCATACTCCCTATATCATAACAGAAGAAACTAAATATATTGCCGCATATTACCTTTCAGCTTTACAACCTTGCATACCCCCCCAAAGATTATAAGCGAATTTATAGACGCCATTTGCCGTTTAGGTGACGCCAATCAAAATTACCCACTCCATAGAAAAAATACATCCCACAAACCGTTAAAATAAATTACCACGCAGCAACGATACACCTCCTATATGACCATAATACATATACCCCTTAATCTCAATACTATGTAAAAACCATATACAATCTTATATATCATATTAAATATAACAAACTTCTACTTATTTATTTACAATTCAATAAAGCTTCCCCCAACATTCTATAATTCCCCTTAATCTTTTTTCATCCCTAATGAACCTTACGCTAGATGCCGCATCTTCCCCATGCTATCTAGCACCTTCTCTACTCTTCTGATGAGAAGCATTGGGCTTTGAATGGCCCTGGCATAAAGTGCCCCTTCTTTCCCCTTAATTTTGCCTGTATTCCATTATTTAATAAATGATCCTTTTTATATCTACCAATATATAGTTTTGTGTCTTCATTTCATACTCTTGTTGTCCTATTATATAAGCTCAAATAATAATTGTTGAGCTTGGCATTATCCGGATAAGTCTCCTTTTGTGGAATTGAACTTTGTCTTTTCCTTTTACATTAAGCTATATATATATATATATATATATATATATATATATATATATATATATATATATATATATATATATATATAGTAAACACGTTACACATTTCGAATTCTAACTTCTGTGATTTGTTTACAAATAAAAAAAATGTATGTATATATGTATTATGTATGCATGAATGTACGTATGTCTGACTAAAACTTTCGATAGAGGCGACGGATTTTCACGATATTGGTATCAATTTAAAGATCGATATCTCGGACAATAAATATCGAAAAATTGGCCAGAAACATTAATTCCTTCGCCGTCAATTGGGCAGTTTACTACAAAAACGGGTCGATTTTTTCGAGATTTTTTGCAAGTCATCGTATCGGTTGGATTGAATTTGACTCATTTTAACGTTCTGAGCTTCCAGTCGCGTCATGGAGTAGCGGTAAGACGTCAGATTTTCTTTCACTTTCTTTTCCGCCTTTGCGTTACAAGTTCCATCCTGCCTGCCTACTACCATTTTTTTTTTTTTGCTCAACACACACGTCCAAACACTCGGAAAACGTCGGCCACCCAAGCTAGCCTATTATATAAAAGGAAAAAGGTGTGTTTGTGTTTGTATGTGTGTGTATATCTACCATAAACTTTAGACAGACGTATCCAACCATGACAAAATTAGTAACGTTAGAAACATGTAAACTATCTAAAAAATGACCACCAAGATTAATTCTGTGCTGGTTAACTGGGCTATTTTTTGCAAGGCGGGGATTACTTTTTGCGTCGACATTTTTACAAGGCATACATCTACCAATCTCAACATACATTTATAAAACGTTATTTCGAATGCGTGTGACGTCATAAATCGCCGTGGTCGAGAGAGCAAGCACGTTAGCGTTTTTTTCACCTCCATTACCTCTTTCGTGTAACAGGTTCGAGCCTGCCTAGTGCTGTACTGGCTGCTATTTTGATTGAAAAATTTTCTTTCCTGGATGTTGCTCAATAGCCTTAGTATACCAGCTCTCTCCACCCGGACAACGCCGGGTAGCCATGGTAGGCTCAAATAATTCAAATAAAAAAATGAATCGATTCATATTCGCACCAAAAATTTTCAAATATTTCACTTGTATGTTATTCCTTAAATCAATCATCTTGAGAAAGTCTTGAAATAAACAAGAAATGTCGATTGTTATATAAATATTTTTTTTAGTTTTCTTCCTTTTCCATGACCTTGGAATATTATTTCCATAGATTTCATCACGTACGATAATTGTTATAATAGTTGAAAATGAATTGGAAAACTCAAACTTATTTATATAGTCAACATAATTTCAAATTTATTTAACATTTTCTTAAGATTTGAAGAAATAACACACTCTTTAAATTCGCTGAGCTAAAATATTTTTTTTATTTGCATTAAAGATAAACATTATTTAAAGTTTCTTCATTTCAAATATTTTTCTACAATAGTTTTTCAATTATACATCTGCACATATTCTTATTGAAACGAGCGTGAACCGCTCTCTAAATATTATTGATTTCTTTCGACTATAACGATTACTGCATTTCATCTTGAGCAATATGAGAAAAGAAAACTTTTTTTTTACATGGAGGTCGCCACTTATCAAAGCCCGGAAGCCACTCGGGGATAAGGATTATTGCGTGTACAGTAATCAATGGGATAGTATTGTAGTAATCGTTAGTATTGGAGATTTGATAAAGTGTCCTACTTGAGGGACGGTTCATCAGGAATTTGTTTATGTTGGACTTGAAGATATCCAAGTTGTAGTCAGGATGAAAACAGGCAAATGGAAGAAAGTTCCACAGGCGTGCACTTCTAGGAAAGAAGCTTTGTTCATGGAATCTACGTTTTGATTTAGGCACAAATAAAGAGTGGGGAAAATTACTGACAGTGGTTTCAGCTAGACGGGTGTTTATCGTGAAAGATTGACGAGGGGGGCAAGAGATTGGAACTCAGACGAGCACTTGCCATGGAAGTAACGATAAAATAAAAACAGGCTCGCAACGTCTCTTCTGTGGGAGAAAGGTTGCAGGGAAGGGAAAAGGGCATCCCCCAGTAAGCCACTAAGTCTATTTTGTACTCTGTCAAGGCAGGATGGGCTGTTTTTAGCAGCTCCTGTCCAGATATGGCAGCAGTAGTCCATCCTTTCACGTACTTGGCTTTTATAAAGATAGAGAATTGCATCATTAGTGAGATATCTTCTAGAGCGGTAGAAGGACCTCACTATTTTACCCATCGACCTTGGCAATAGACTTGATGTATGTGTTCCATTTAAGATCAGAACATTTTCCTTTTGTAACAGAAGTTATATCCTCGAAAGCTATCATAATCTTTATAAATAAAGCATTAGATGCCTCTCTCTCTCTCTCTCTCTCTCTCTCTCTCTCTGTGATATTATTTAACCGATAAACTCTTAACCCACTCGTCACATAAGAATGAAAATAGCAGAAAATGGTAATCAGACGCCAAGGATGATTTATAACGAGGAAAATTTTTGTTTTGGTGGATGAATAACGTGTACAAAATTACGTCGACAAGTAAAAATGCAAAATGTGCATTTAAACTTACTAAGATATTTCTATTACTTTTGCGCATGCGCAAAATTATTCTTACCGTAAAGTGGCTATATTATAAATCTTCCTGTTTATCTGTCGATGGGAACAAATAGTAGGTAACCCGTCCGTGGTGTTCTAGCTGACAGTACTCAAGCATTGTTTTTTTTTTTTTGTTTTTGATTTTTTTATATTAGTACTATATATTAAGTACAATATTATATTCAATAGAAATCAAGTTTTCAAATAATAAATACGAAATCTGACTGAATTAAAATATATTTAGTTTTACTTTTATTGATTTTTATTATATTTTCACCTCAAACAAGGCACATTGCCAATTTGATGTAGGGGGCTACTATCAGGGACATAAGTTACAGGGTTACTATGTGGGGAGTTATGCAGCAAGATATCGGTTCACGTTACACTTGAACTTCTGCATGTCAGTACAGTTAGGGAAGCAGGAACCAGGAAGGGAATCCCAAAGTCTAGCGGTTCTGGGGAAGAAACTACTGGAGTAGAAGGCTCTCTTACATCTAGGGATATCTACGGTGAAGGGGTGGGATTTTGCTGCTTGTCAGGTTTGTCGGGGGTATTTACGTCGAGAGGGTACAAGGGCTTGCAGTTCGTCAGAGCATTCACCATTAAAATACTTGTAGAACAAGCAGACGGTTGCTACATTTCGTCGATGGGAGAGAGGCTGAAGCTTAGATGACAGTTCAGGACCTATCAGGTTGGCGACTCTCTTTTGAACCTTGTCTAGGAGTGAGAGACTAGTAGCAGATGCACCAGCCCAAATATAACAACACTACTCCATACATGGGCGAATGGTGGCCTTATAGAGGTACAGGATACTTTCGGGCATTAGTAGCTTTCTAGCATGGTAGAGAGAGCCTACCTTTTTCGCAGCGGTCCTGGAAATGCTCTCAATGTAATTTTTCCAACTCATGTTTCCTGTGAACGTTAGGCCGAGGAGTTTAAAAAGATGTACTTTCAGATAAAGAGTCTTTGGCCATTGCTATTGTTAGTAGAGAAGGTTTCTTGTAGTTATTAAAGGAAACAAGTTTAGTCTTGGCAGCATTGAATGTGATCATCCATTTTTGTCCCCATTCCACTACAGATTGAGGGCCGTCCTCTAGTGTTTCTGCCATTTTTTTTTTTTTTTTTTTTTTTTAGATATGTGTTCATTTGTTTTCCTGTCGTGTCTGTTATAGAGCGCTGTGTCATCAGCATATATACCCATCTCACAGACAATTTTGTCAGGGAGGTAATTTATGAATATTAGGAATAATAGAAGCCCAATGATAAACCTCTGAGGCACTCCCGCATTTATATCATATTGTTTATATGTACGACCATCGAGGACAACCTTGATTTTTCTCTTATCTAAGAAGGATTTAATTATGCTAGGTATTCTTCCAGTGATACCGTATGATCTGATTTTTCTGAGAAGACCTTCATGCCATACGCTGTCAAAAAGCTTAGATATATCTAGAGCTACCGCTCTACCCTCCCCTGCTTTGTCAAGTGAATGGTATATACGCTCAGAGATTACAGTTACGATGTCTGCCGTGAAACAGGCTGGCCTAAATCGTTATTATTGGTCAGTCAGAAGTTTAGCGTCTGTAAAATGATGGACGAGCTTGATTAATTATGGACTCAAATATTTTGGCGAAACGTGGGAGGAGGCTAATGGGGAGGTAATGTAGCAGCAGACAGGAAAGCAAGAGTCATTAAGGCATTTGTTGTAAAGTTTGGAGAGAACTGGAGCTATTTCGGCGGAGCACATTTTTAATAGCACAGCCGGGACGAGATCAGGTCCAAATGCTTTTGAAGTGTCAAAATTTTTTATGATAGCATGCACCTGAGAAAGAGTGATTTTCAGATCGTCTAGTGTGGCGTCTGTCCGAAAAGGAAGGTCAGGGAGGGGGTGGTTAGCAGAGTCTAGTGTGAAGTTGCGGGAAAACTGACTGACAAGCATGTTAGCCTTCTCGGTTGCTGAGCAAACAACTTCATGATTGTTGGATAGTGGAGGAATTGTTGAGTACCGATTATTTACTAGACTGTTGTAGATTTTCCAGAAGTCACGGGTTCCTAATTTCTGTGCTTTGATGCGTTTTTTGGTGATTTCAGTAAATTCTCTCTTAGCTGTCGCTATTTCTTTCTTACAGTTATTTCTGGCTTCTATATACTTCTGTCTGTTTGAACTGGAGTTATGTCGGTTAAATCTGTGGTACTAGTGTTGCCTTTGCGCGATGGCAGCTGCACAAGTAGAAGTAAACTATTGGGGAGAGTTGGGTTTGCTATAAAATTTCCGCACCGGAACATGTGCTTCAATTGCCGTTTTGAATCATTCCGTGATCTCATTTGCGCACTGTTCAGCAGGAAGTGAAAATATATTTCGCCATGGGGCGTCTTTGATGAGATCCCCGATGGCCTCCCAGTCAGCCTTTTTTATAATATCTCGTTGTTTAGAGCAATGGTTCTTCCGTTTTAGCTCTAGAGTTTAGGTCGATTTCAACTATTATCACTACATGATCAGCATTCCCAAGTGGGCTGTGGGCATTCGTAACACAATCATCGAGAACTTTGGATAGAAACAGATCTAGAAGTGATGCGTGTTATTATTGCTGGTCAGGGAAACGGGTTGGAAACGTAACCATCTGTGATAGGGAATGGTATATAGAGAAGCTATGTGTTGTGCTACCAGTTGCGTCTGTATAAGTAGAAAATCCAAGCCAGTTCTTGTGGTGGATATTGAAGTCACCAAATACATGCACTTGTGCGCTAGTGTCGATGGAAAGTGCTGTATCTATGCTGTTAGAGATATGTTTATTTGGGTACGACCGAGCAATTCCAGGGCCCCCTCATTTGTTTAAAATATAGAATAATTGATTTGAAGAAATAACACGCTCGTTAAATTCGCTGAGCTAAAATATTTTTTATTTGCATTAAAGATAAACATGTTTAAGGTTTCTCCATTTCAAATATTTTTACAACAGTTTTTAAAAAATACGTCTGCACATATTCTTATTGAAACGAGTGTGAACCGCTCTCTGGATATGGCTTGAGTTCTTTCGTTTATAACGATTACTGCATTCCATCTAATGGCCTTAAGCTACTAGAGCTGTGTTCAGAATTTAATCTTGCTATTTGTAACACTTTTTTCGCCGTAAACTAAAGCTCAAAGATACTTGGATACACCCACATCAAAAGCATGGCCATCTAATTGAATTCATCATAACTCGAAAACACGACCTTAGAGAGGCATATATTGTTGGTGGCATGCGCAGTGCTGAATGTGCCACTGATCACAAGTTGGTGAGGGGAAAGTTTAATTTAATTAAGTTCGTCATAGTGGTGTTAAGGTGCCTAGCCGTATTCATGTCGCGAAGTCAAAGTTGCTTGAAGTTCAAAAGATTATGGCAGAAAAGCTCGATGATCTTGCATTTGATGGTACATTGGTGAATTTTAAGACTCAGGTTTATTCTGCTGGTGCTGAAGTTCTTGGTTTCAAGAGAGATAAGAACAAGGACTGGTTTGACGACAACAATCTTGAAATTAATCAGTTGCTTATGAATAAGCAGACATTTTTATGAATCTTTACTTTGTAAATATCATTCTGATCATACAACTAAATTGCAACAATACAAAGAGGTCAAAGCCACATTGCAACGTGAGTTAAGAAAAATGAAAAACCAATGGTGGATGAATATAACAGAGCAGGCCCAAAAGGCGTTTGACACAAAAAATTCGAAGGAATTTTATGGACTCCTATGTCAAGTATTTGGTCCTCCTACCTCTTCAATATCTCCCTTGATGTTGAAAGATGGTTCTGTTTTCATTAATAGATATCATATTCAGAATGGATCGTTTGTCTAATCTGGTTGAGGTGCAGTTGACTATCGCACAAATCCGCAGTGGCAAGGCACCTGGTTTGGATGGTGTTCCGTTTGTACTTCTTAGAATTTGAGGTTTGAATATTGCTAATGTTATCCTTGGTTTTGTTGAGGAAATCTAGGAAGGGGGTCCTGTTCCACATGATTGGATTCATGATGTCTTGGTGATCCTGTTAAAGGAAAGGGACAGAAAAATGTGTGTGACTACTACCGTGGATAATGCTTTTCGAAGCTGCTGGGAAAGTTCTCGTACGACTTCTATTAAAGAGGTGCTGGAGGATGTTTGTCCTAATGCTATTCCAGAGTCACAAAGTGGCTTTAGGTCTGGCAGAGAAACTATGGATATGATTTTCTCAGCCCGGCAAGTCCAGGAGAAATGCATTGAACAACAGATACCACTGTATCAAGTGTTTGTGGAACTAACCAAAGCATTTGACACCGTAAACAGGGATGCTCTCTGGGTAATCGAAGAGTGGATAGAGTGTCGTCCAACCTTTTTTTAGAATATTCAAGGAACTGCACAGGGGCATAAAAGCTCGAGTCTCGTTTAACAAAAAATTGTCTGATGAAATCCCAGTTGACAATGGTGTCAAACAAGGTGATATTCCTGCCCCTACTCTTTTCTCTATATATTTTGCTGCTCTACTTGCTCATGCGTTTCGAGGATGCGATAAGGGTGTCATGTTAAAGTTTCAACCACAGGTTGCATTTTTAATCTTAGAAGATTTAATGCCAGGACTAAGCTGCATCATGTCTTGGTCAAGGAGTTACTGTATGCAGACGATGCTGTTTTTGTCGCACACTGAGACTGATATGCAGCATATAATGGATATTTTTGCTGACTCCTGCACTGCATTTGGTCTGAGGATCAGTCTGTCTAAAACAAAGGTGATGTTCACTCCTGCACTAGGCCAATCATACGTGAAGCCGAACATCATGGTCTGTGGTGCTAGACTGGGAGTAGTCGATTCATGTGTGTACCTTGGTAGTTCTTTGTCGAGGGATGGCTGTCTCGACAATGAAATCCACATGCGAATTCAGAAGGCATCTGTAGCTTTTGGAAGGTTGGAGAAGAGAGTGTGTTCTGATCGTGGCATCACAAATAGGACTAAGATCTGCGCTTACAAGACCTGTGTGCTATTCATCGGAGACATGGACATTGCATCAAAGGCACATTAAATGGCTTGAACGATTTCACCAGAAATGCTTGAGACGTATCTAAAACATCAAGTGGTAAGCACAAGCACCTGATACTGAAGTCCTTGTGAAAGTATGTTGCTCTAGTGTTGAGATCCTTGTAATCAGATCTCACATGCGTTGTGTGGGCCACTTGGTTCGAATGAAAGATTGTAGGCTGCCAAAACAATTTTTTTAACGGGGAGCTGGAAAATTGCAAGCGCCCTCAACAGAAGCCGAGGAAGAGGTCCAGGGACTCTACAAAGAATAATTTGAAAGTCTTATAAATCGACATCGACACATCGAAGAACTTACTCTGCAAAGGCCGAAGTGGCTCAAGTTTGTACGTGAAAGTTGCGATGCTCTAGAGAAAAGAAAGCAGGCCCACAGCAATTTGAAGCGAGAGCTTCGCCAAGTTTTTATTGATGGTCTTAACCATGACACACAGAGCTGAAAATGGAACACTTGTGAACGAATGCTTTTGTCAAAACCTGGCTACATCAACCACATTAAGGCGCACAAAACTCCTGTTCAGGTCAACTTTGCACCTATTAGTCCGAACCAAACGATTTGTTTAACATGCAGCAAAGTTAGTAGGTTTACTGCTGGTTTGAGAAGACATGTGATTGTTCATAGGAATATCTTTCAACCTCCAGAGGAAGTCAACTTGATGGAAATTGCTCAATTTGTATGTCACATCTGCTTCAAGATGTGCAAATCGGGTTCAGGGCTGTCTGACTAATACAACTTTAGTTTTTTGCTCAACACGCACCTCCAAACACCCGGGCAAGGCCGGGCACCAAGGCTAGTATATAAGAAAGTTGTATTTTTATTTTTAAATAAATAGAAACAGGAGTTTTTCGTATTAATATCAGTACACACAACAAACAATTATAGGAGTATAGAGAGATTCGTATGGGCATGATTCAGAGGCTTAGAAATGAGGGTGTATGCATTGTATGTTGTGATTTAAATTATAGCTGACGATTTCCAAGTAATCTATGTATAAATTTCGTCTTAGTCTCACTACTACATATCAGGACCAATATAAAAATCGATACAGTATTGTCTATAATATTAATCTGCAAGAATTAAGCGTATATTATGGCTGGGCAAAGTCGGACAGTCTGCTAGTTTATATATATATATATATATATATATAGTACTGTATGTGCAAGATCATATATATATATATATATATATATATATATACACGAGGGGCGTGCAATAAGTAATGCCCCTGACCCACTTCCCATAGCAGTAGAGTAACGAAACTTGGCACAGTTATTAGTCTTTCTCTACATAGGAACCACCCAGAGTTATGCATTTCTGCCATCGTTTGATGCAGCTCTGGAGACCGTTTTTGTAGAACACCCCAACCACGACGTGACTTCAGAAATCAAGGCTGCATCATCTGGGAAACGCTTTCCTTTCAAAAACAACTTCATGGTTGGGAAGAGATGAAAGTCAGAGGGTGTAAGGTCAGGAGATTAAGGAGGATGGCGAAGGATTTCATAACCATACGCCCGTGCTTCTGATCTGGCGACATGCGAGTTGTGGACAGGAGCGTTGTCCTGCAGGAGGAGGGTACCTTTGCTTATCTTGCCCCGCCTCTTGATTTTGATAGCTTCTCTTAATTTCCTCAAAAGTGAAGCATACTAGGCTCCTGTAATTGTGGTACCCTTTGCCAGAAAATAGATCATCACTACTCTGTCCTGGTCCCAGAAAACTTTGAGCATGCCCTTGCCAGCGGAGGGCTGCACCCTTGCCTTCTTTGGAGGTGGTGAGTCCTAGTGCTACCACTGCATTTACTGGGCTTTGGTCTCTGGATCATAGTGATGGACCCAGGTTTAACCCTGTGTAATCAATCTTTTGAAAAACTTTGATTCATCTTCTTGGCACATCTCCAAATTAATCCTCGAGCACTCGACGCGTGCTCGCTTCTGGTGTGAGCAACCTTGGAATCCATCTGGCAGACACCTTATGCATATGCAAATGATCATGAATGATAGTTTTAACAGACCCTTACTGATCTTGACATATTGCGCTATTTGACGATCTTTTAAAATGGCAACCTCAACTTGACGGAGAGATCCCTCATCAATGGCAGAAGGGGGGCGACCAGGTC